>NC_057802.1:211867424-211882465 GCF_018294505.1 Triticum aestivum | reverse complement strand
CCGCCCGAGGCGCCGTGCCCCGCCGCCCGAGGACCACCCGCCGCCCTCGCCTTCTCTCCCTCCGGCCGCGGTCTCCCTCGCCTCCTCCGTCGCCGGCCACGAGCGCCATCGCCGGCCTGAGCCAGATCCGATCGGGAGCTAATGTACGCGTTGACCTCTCCTCGCCCTTTTTTTTTCCTAAGTCCTCAAATATCTTCAGCATCTTGCTCTGTTCGTATAGCCATAACTTCTTGCATGTAGCTCCGATTCGCGCGTGTAATATGTCAAATTGTTCGTCTCGTGATGCTCTTGTTCAATTGCACCATGTTCATTAGAGGTCATCTTGATGCCCAAATCTCTGTTGGAAAAGGGCTAGTTGCTGTTATTATCTGGTTCTTGACAGAACTTGGAGATTTGCCATTTTTGTATCATTTAATCTGTGCATCTTTTGGGCATGAGCTCTACATGTGTTTTGAAGTATGCCATTTTTGTATCATTTAATCTGTGCATCTTTTGGGCATGAGCTCTACATGTGTTTTGAAGTATGCCATGCCATCTTTCCAGTGGTGTAGTCCATGTATTTTTGTGATCTCTGTGGTGACTAGCACAAGCATGCAAAGTAGGCCCCGTAATATTTCCGATTTCAGGGACTTAGTGATTTCTCCAAGTCCTTGTCTGCTGTAATTTTGTTGCCATGTAAACTTAATGCTACAGAGAGATCCATGCATATTTTGGAGATGTTCAGTAAGGATATTTTGTAGCTATAGTTGTAATTGATCCATTCCTGCAGTTGTTTGCAATTATGGAGTGCCATAGCTTGACTCAATCTTGCTCTACTTTTGCTATAAAATATTTCTGGCAGATCCTTAACATTATATGCAATTTTGCCAAGCTTGTTGTAGTTGACCCATACATGCTATGTTTGTGTTCTTGCCATGGTTAGCTTCATAAACATGCCATCTTGCTGTAGGTGTGCTTGGTTTGTCATGCATTGCTCTGTAGTGAGTGCATCAAACTCACAAAGAGGCCTACATATTAATATTTCTGCCATGCTCTGTTTTCTGCCAAGTCTGAAACCTGATAACGAAACTTGCTATGTTTACATGCTTGCCATCATATCTTCTGGTCCTTTTTGGCTTATGGTCAGTAAGGGACTTTTGTCATGTGCATTTAGTAGAACACTGCCATGCCTTGTTTTGCTATGTTTCATTCCTGTAGAATGTTGATTTCATGCTCTGAACAATGCTACCTGATGCTGTTTACTGCCATGTCCAGTTTTTCACCAAGTCTGTGAACCTGTAACCTTTTGCACTTTTTCCATGCTTGTTTGAGCTTGATATGTTGTGAACTAGCCGTAGCTCAGTGTTCATCTTTTGTCAAGCATCTCCTTTAGTTTACTGTCATGAGCTTTGTTGCTATGTTGGTGTGCCGTAGCATTGTTGCTTGTTGCATTTTAAGTGCTATCGTGCTGTTAATCGCAGATTCGTGTCATTCTTGTTTTGCTTGCCATTTGCAAACCGTGCATCCGATTCCGGTGATCTTTATATCGATTTCAACCGAAATCATCTCATATTTCCAGTGGCATGCTTGGTTTGCCAAGTTACTGCCATGTTCATCATTTTCCTTCCGGAGCACGCATATGCATCGCATATCATATCTTGCATATCATACATGTTTTGCATCATGTTGCTTGCGCATTTCTCGTTGTTGATTGTGGTTCCGTTTGTTTGTGTTCTTGTCTTGGGTAGAGTCAGGAGACGAGTTCGTGAACGAGGAACCTGTCGAGTACGCTTATGAGGATCAAGCTTTCGACAACTCTGAGAATCTTGCAGGCAAGATGACCACCCCTCGAAATCACTTCTATCTTTGCTATGCTAGTTGTTCGCTCTATTGCCATGCTCCGTTACCTATCACTTACTATATCATGTCTCCTATTTTAGCCATGTCAGCCCCTAACCATCCTTTCCTAGCAAACCGTTGTTTGGCTAAGTTACCGCTTTTGCTCAGCCCCTCTTATAGCGTTGCTAGTTGCAGGTGAAGTTGAAGTTTGTTCCATGCCGGAACATGGATATGTTGGGATATCACAATATCTCTTATTTAATTAATGCACCTATATATTTGGTAAAGGGTGGAAGGCTCGGCCTTATGCCTGGTATTTTGTTCCACTCTTGCCGCCCTAGTTACTGTTATACCGGGATTATGTTCCTTGAGTTTGCGTTCCTTACGCGGTCGGGTGATTTATGGGACCCCCTTGACAGTTCGCCTTGAATAAAACTCCTCCAGCAAGGCCCAACCTTGGTTTTACCATTTGCTACCTAAGCCTTTTTTCCCCGGGTTTTCGCGTGCCCGAGGGTCATCTTATTTTAACCCCCCGGGCCAGTGCTCCTTCGAGTGTTGGTCCGAACTGAGCAGACTGCGGGGCCCCCTCCTGGAAACTCGAGGTCTGGTTTTACTCGTAGGATGTCTCATCCGGTGTGCCCTGAGAACGAGATATGTGCAGCTCCTATCGGGATTTGTCGGCACATTCGGGTGGCTTTGCTGGTCTTGTTTTACCATTGTCGAGATGTCTTGTAAACCGGGATTCCGAGACTGATCGGGTCTTTCCGGGAGAAGGTTTATCCTTCGTTGACCGTGAGAGCTTATGATGGGCTAAGTTGGGACACCCCTGCAGGGTATTATCTTTCGAAAGCCGTGCCCGCGGCTATGAGGCAGATGGAAATTTGTTAATGTCCGGTTGTAGATAACTTGTCACTTGAGCCAATTAAAATACATCAACTGCGTGTGTAGCCGTGATGGTCTCTTCTCGGCGGAGTCCGGGAAGTGAACACGGTCTGTGTTATGTATGACGTAAGCAGGTGTTCAGGATCACTTCTTGGTCATTGCTAGATGACGTCCGTTCCGTTGCTTCTCTTCTCGCTCTCATTTGCGCAAGTTAGCCACCATATATGTTTTAGCCGCTGCAGTTCCACCTCTTTACACCACCTTTTCCCTACTAGCTTAAATAGTCTTGATCTCGCGGGTGTGAGATTGCTGAGTCCCCGTGGCTCACAGATTCTACCAAAACAGTTGCAGGTGCCGACGATGCCAGTGCAGATGATGGCGTCGATCTCAAGTGGGAGTTCGACGAGGAACGTGGTCGTTACTATGTGTCTTTTCCTGATGATCAGTAGTGGAGCCCAGTTGGGACGATCGGGGATCTAGCATTTGGGGTTATCTTATTTTCATCTGGATTTTGACCGTAGACGGTCTATATGATTGTATTTTGGATGATGTATGAATAATATTTATGTATTGTGTGAAGTGGCGATTGTAGGCCAACTCTTTATCCCATTCTTGTTCATTACATGGGATTGTGTGAAGATGACCCTTCTTGCGACAAAATCACTATGCGGTTATGCCTCTAAGTCGTGCCTCGACACGTGGGAGATATAGCCGCATCGTGGGCGTTAGAAAACTTCGCCGGTGCATCCAAACCCCGTGATATGATACGCTCTATCACACATAAACTTCCTTATATCTTCCTCAAAACAGCCACCATACCTACCTATCATGGCATTTCCATAGCCATTCCAGGATATATTGCCATGCAACTTTCCACCGTTTCGTTTATTATGACACGCTTCATCATTGTCATATTGCTTTGCATGATCATGTAGTTGACATTCTATTTGTGGCAAAGCCACCATTCATAATTTTTTATACATGTCACTCTTGATTCATTGCATATCCCGGTACCCCGCCGGAGGCATTCACATAGAGTCATATTTTGTTCTAAGTGTTGAGTTGTAATTCTTGAGTTGTAAGTAATTAAAAGTGTGATGATCATCATTATTAGAGCATTGTCCCATGTGAGGAAAGGATGATGGAGACTATAATTCCCCCACAAGTCAGGATGAGATTCCGGACTAAGAAAAAAAAGAAAAAAAAGAGGCCAATGAAAAAAAGAGAAGGCCCAAAAAATGAGAGAAAAAGAGAGAAGGGACAATGTTACTATCCTTTTTCCATACTCGTGCTTCAAAGTAGCACCGTGATCTTCATGATAGAGAGACTCCTATGTTGTCACTTTCATATACTAGTGGGAATTTTTCATTATAGAACTTGGCTTGTATATTCCAATGATGGACTTCATCAAAATGCCCTAGGTCTTTGTGACCAAGCAAGTTGGATGCACACCCACTTAGTTTCTTTTGTTGAGCTTTCATATATTTATAGCTCTAGTGCATCCGTTGCATGGCAATCCCTACTCCTCACATGGACATCAATTGATGGGCATCTCCATAGCCTATTGATTAGCTCAATGTGAGACTTTCTACCTTTTTGTCTTCTCACATAACCCCCAAAATTATACTTTATTCCACCCATCGTGCTATATCCATGGCTTGCGCTCATGTATTGCGTAAGGGTTGAAAAGGCTGAAGCACGTTAAAAAGTATGAACCAATTGCTCGGCTTGTCATCGGGGTTATGCATGATGAGAACGTTTTGTGTGACAAAATTGAAGCATGGCCTAGCTATATGATTTTGTAGGGATAAGCTTTCTTTGGCTTTGTTATTTTGATAAGACATAATTTCTTGGTTAGCATGTTTGAAGTATTATTGTTTTTATGTCAACATTAAACTTTTATCTTGAATCTTTCGGATCTAAATATTCATGCCACAATAAAAAGAATTACATTGAAAATTATGCTAAGTAGCATTCCACATCAAAAATTCTGTTTTTATCATTTACCTACTCGAGGACGAGCAGGAATTAAGCTTGGGGATGCTTGATACGTCTCCAACGTATCTATAATTTTTGATTGTTTCATGCTATTATACTATCTGTTTTAGATGTTCAATGGGCTTTATTATACACTTTTATATTATTTTTGGGACTAACCTATTAACCGGAGGCCCAACCCAAATTGCTGTTTTTTGTGCCTATTTAAGTGTTTTGAAGGAAAGGAATATCAAACGGAGTCCAAACGAAATGAAACCTTCGGGACGCGATTTTTGGAACAAACGTGATCCAGAGGACTTGGAGTGGAAGTCAAGCAATCAACGAGGAGGCCACGAGGCAGGGAGGCATGCCTACCCCCTGGGCGCGCCCCCACCCTCGTGGGCCGCTCGTAGCTCTCCTGACCGACCTGTTTCGCCTATATATACTCATATACCCTGGAAACATCAGAACAGGAGCCGAAACCCTATTTCCACCTCCGCAACTCTCTGTACCCGTCAGATCCCACCTTGGGGCCTTTTCCGGCGCTCCGCCGGAGGGGGAATTGATCACGGAGGGCTTCTACATCAACACCATAGCTTCTCCGATGATGTGTGAGTATTTTACCTCAGACCTTCGTGTCCATAGTTATTAGCTAGATGGATTCTTCTCTCTCTTTGGATCTCAATACAAAGTTCTCCTCGATTCTCTTGGAGATCTATTCGATGTAATCTTCTTTTGCGGTGTGTTTCTCGAGATCCGATGAATTGTGGGTTTATGATCAAGATTATCTATGAACAATATTTGAATCTCCTCTGAATTCTTTTATGTATGATTTGTTATCTTTGCAAGTCTCTTAGAATTACCAGTTTGGTTTGGCCTACTAGATTGATCTTTCTTGCAATGGGAGAAGTGCTTAGCTTTGGGTTCAATCTTGCAGTGCTCGATCCCATTGACAGAAGGGGAAACGACATATATTGTATTGTTGCCATCGAGGATAAAAAGATGGGGTTTATATCATATTGCTTGAGTTTGTCCCTCTACATCATGTCATCTTGCTTAAAGCGTTACTCTATTCTTATGAACTTAATACTCTAGGTGCATGCTGGATAGCGGTCGATGTGTGGAGTAATAGTAGTAGATGCAGGCAGGAGTCGGTCTACTTGTCACGGACGTGATGCCTATATACATGATCATACCTAGATATTCTCATAACTATGCTCAATTCTATCAATTGCTCGACAGTAATTTGTTCACCCACCGTAATACTTATGGTCTTGAGAGAAGCAACTAGTGAAACCTATGGCCCCCGGGTCTATTCTCTATCATATTAATCTACCGTTATTTCTATTACCGTTTATTTTGCTTTCTTTACTTTTAGTGTTTATCATAAAAATACCAAAAATATTATCTTATCATCTCTATCAGTCTCACTTTTGCAAGTGGCCGTGAAGGGATTGACAACCCCTTTATCGCGTTGGTTGCAAGGTTCTTATTTGTTTGTGTAGGTACGTGGGACTTGAGCGTGGTCTCCTATTGGATTGATACCTTGGTTCTCAAAAACTGAGGGCAATACTTATGCTACTTTACTGCATCACCCTTTCCTCTTCAAGGGAAAACCAACGCAGTGCTCAAGAGGTAGCAACCCTCGTGTCTCTTTCTGTTTGGGTTCGTCGAGCTAGGCCTCGAGATCGTTGTGAGAGAGAGCTAGGGAGTGAGAGATCTTCGTGCGCACCTCAGTGTTCGAACCTCAAGGGTTTGCGGGAACCCATAGTCCGACAGCCAATAAAAACCGGACTCTAATACCTTATGTGCAGTTGTGTCTCCAGCGTGGTGCCCTATGTATGCTTCAGAATGACACTTATGTAGGATTTTTTCCTATTCATGCTCAGGCACACAACGTTTAATAACACCATCTATTCCTTCTTTATATAAATGTGGGTCATCCCAAAACTAATATCTTAAATCAAAGAAGAACTTTTTCTTTTGTTGGTATGTGAAACTAGGTGGTATATATTTTGCAACAATGTAATTAGGATAGTCTGCATACCAATAATTATTACGGGAAGCATTTATAATAGTTAATTGCTCATCCGGAAGACTATCATCAATAGGCAGTGGGTCATCAAGAACATTTTCCATCCTCGACAAATTATCTGCTATGGGATTCTCAACTCGTTTTCTATCAAAAATATGCTGGTCAAACTCTTGTAATAATAAAACCCACCTAATTAATCTCGGTTTAGTCATCTTTATTTTCCATAAGGTATTTAATAGCAACATGATTAGTATAAATAGTAACTTTAGAATCAACGATATAAGGTCTGAATTTATCACATGTAAACACTGCTAAAAATTATTTCTTAGTAGTAGCATAATTTCTTTGAGGGTTGTCTAGAGTTTTACTAGCATATTGAATAACATTCAGTTTCCTATCAACTCTTTGACCAAGAAGAACACCAAAAGTATAATCACTAGCATCACACATAATTTCACAAGCCAAGTTCCAATCATGTGATTGAATAATAGGTGCATAAATTAAGGCTTTCTTAAGTATTTCAAAGGCTTCTACACAATCATCATCAGAAACAAATGGAACGTCCTTTTGAAGGAGATTAGCTAGTGGCCTAGAAATCTTAGAGAAATCTTTAATGAACCTCCTATAAAAACTAGCATAACCAAGGAAGCTTCTTATACCTTTAATAACTTTAGGGCATGGCATTTTCTCAATTGCATCAACTTTAGCTTTATCTACTTCAATACCTCGTTCGAAGATTTTATGGCCAAGTAGTATACCTTCGTTTACTATGAAGTGGAACTTCTCCCAATTCAAGACAAAATTAGCTTCTTCACATCTCTACAAAACTCGATCAAGGTTGCTTAAGCAATCATGAAAAGAAGTCCCGTATATAGAAAAATCGTCCATGAATACATCAACAATCTTTTCACAAAAATCAGAGAATATAGCGGTCATACATCTTTGAAAGGTAGAGGTGCATTGCATAAACCAAAAGTGATGTGGAGCATCCAATGGTCATCCCCATGGACCTACCATCGTCTCATCAAGTGCCAAGAGGACCAATGACACGAGCATGAGCTAGAGCCCTCAAGACCGAGGTGACATATTTCCTTAGTGATATTCCATATGATCCACTTGAGACATGGTTACTACCTAACTCCGGAATGTTGTGCATGATCAGGTACCAAGAAGGCCCCCTCGAAGATGCACGTGAAGTCGGACAAGCCCCCAAGTACAAGAGTGAAGAGGAACGACGGAAGGAACTGAAGAAGTCCCCAGGACCCGGACATACGACGACTAGCCCCGGACATCTAGCCCCTGGAGCATCCCTCACAGCCACCACCCTTCATGTCAAGGCTATTGGGCCCAAACATTCGGCCCAGCCCAGACATCCGGCCCGAAACCCGGAAATCCAGCTCCTCCTATACAGAGAGCAACCGAATCGGCCAAGTCAGCCCGGACATCCGGCCTGTCCCGATCCGCCGGACATCCGGTCTCCAGCTCGGAAATCCGGACCCCGCCTATATAGAGAGCACCAAGACCAGCCCCGACCGCCTGGACATCCGGCGCCAGCCCGGACATCCGGCACTTCGTGAAGGCCCGGACATTCGGCCCGACACCCGGATGTCCGGCTCCCCTATCTGTGCACAGTAAAGGGCCGAGGCCCATGTACCCATTCTCCCACTTAGACTATATATACTCCTCCTCCCTTTTTCTACGGTTAGAAAAGGATTAGCTCATTTGAGAGATAGAGCTTTGCTCATCCGCTTGATACCTTCTCCATCGGAGTTCACGACCTCTACGGAGAAGATCCCCCAAGTGGATTTAAGACCCCTAATGGAAAGACCTCTCAAGACCTCCTCATGGAGAAGAACTACTGCCTCTTGTATTATCCTTTGTTGCATTTGGATCTTGTATCACTCGTTATGTTCATGGGTCTAGCACAGGTGTGATTGTTTCTCGTTTATTTGAGTGTTTCTCCTCGTGTTTCCCCTTGTATTCTTCATGTTCTTCGTAGGACCCACTCCATTTCGTGAAAGATCGGCCCTAGGGTTTCCACCCTACATCATCTTGGTATCATGAGCCTTCGTTAATCATGATGGAGCCCTACCCTTGTTTTCTAGCCTTGTTTTGTTGATTTTTCCCCAAATTCGAAAATCCCCACAAAAATAGCCCTCCCAATTTTTTTTGTGATATGTTGGTGTCATGAAGTTTTGTTGGATTTGATCCGTGGATTTCATGTGTAGCAGGTAGATCTAGCTTTTCCCCATATTTTCCCCAATTTCCATCCACGAAATCTCTCGAATTTAGCCCCAGAATCCCCCTTTTCCCCGCGAGTTCATCAAGTTGATCTCGGATTTGGAGGCCCAGAAATTTGGCCCGTGCCCCCGGACATCCGGCCCGATAGCTAGGACATCCGGCCTCCCGCAGCTCCACTTCTTCCACCACTTCCCTCCCGCCTAACTTTCTCCAACTATTGCCCAGTTTTCCGCTTACACTTTCGCATACCACCACTGTTTTTCACAACCACCATCGCTTACTGCTACAACTCCGAAAATTTTGACACGATTTCTTCTTTGAGAATTTGAGTTGCGGTTTCCGTTTCCTAACGCGTTTCGGCAACTTAGGGACGGTTTGACATCGACATCACCGCCGCTCATCTTTGACACGGACTCGTCATCGACAACAACCGCTCAACAATGTTGACACCTTCAACCGTAAGCAAGGACGGTAACCACGACGAGACCTTTGTCCACTCCTTGCCATTGCATTGTAACCCTATAGCCCATTTTGTGTACCTCTCCTATCGAGACTAGCCATTGAGTACTGCCGGCAATGTTACTTGTGCACATTAGTGATCATAGCTCCCATTGCATACATACCATACCATATTGTTATACATATCTTGGCATAATCTCTTGTGTCACAAGGTTGTCATAGCATATACACAATTGCTCTCTTGGTTCGTGCAGTTTTCCATAAGTGGCCAAAGAAATAGCTCAAAAGAGAAGGAGCCAAACAAGCTTTTAAGTGAAAGGAAAAGATAAGCAAAGCGCTTTTAAGCAAGAAGCATAGCATCATACTACATGAGGATTGTCATACTCGATCATCTTGGATCATATCGTCGGAACACCATACACATAGCATACTTGGGATAGAAGTTGTTGCATTTTGCTTAGTAGGTTGTGCACAAGTCTCGTATCTGCCTATTGTGCAATCGAGCTAGCACCTCTCTAGCATTGTGCAACAAGAGCACTTTCGTGGATTCCACATTTTGGCTCATTCCATGGTTGCACGACCCCATCTGTCTATCCGTGTGTGTGTTTCCGTGTACCATATCTTGCTATTGGTCTACTTGTTGCATTTGCAAATTTGCGAATCTTTTTCAACATCATCGAGTCTTGCTAACATTTGCATTAAATTTTATGCCACCATCCTAACCAAGCTACACCAAAGGATTTATTTGTGTAGGTGTGAGAGATTGACGAGATATGGTAACAATTGTGCTATTTCTTTGTTACATCATTGAGTGATCTTTGATCCATTATCAACATCAGTCAAGGTACATTTGGTATTATTCTTATCTTTCCTCCACTCACATATTTACTTGAAATGATGGATAGGCTAACTACTTCTACCAACCCACTCTTCATCGAGCAAGACGAGGACCCAAACACCTATGTCACCAAGAACCACCTCTTCGGTGCACAAAGAGCATTGCATCACCCTCGGCGGCGTCACCACCAGAGCCTTTGGCATGCGAAGACCACCTTTTGTCAGGATAGCTTGTACTAGTTGTCTCCCTTCAAACATGGCCGTTGTTGGATCCCTTCCCGCCTAACATTTGGGAAGAGGACCAGGGCTTATATAAATAGGACTAGCCACCACCATGGGGGGACACCTCGTATTGGATTGGACTCATTGCACCAAGGCCAACTCACCAGCTCACCGAGCTCTAGAACACCTCTCCTCAGGAGGCTGTTCTTACCTTATACTGTTCATCCTCAGCCTACAAGGCAATCAACCACACCACACTGGAGTAGGATATTACACCGCAACGGTGGCCCGAACCAGTATAAACCCTTGATACGTCTCTAGCGTATCTATAATTTTTGATTGTTTCATGCTATTATATTATCTGTTTTGGATGTTCAATGGGCTTTATTATACACTTTTATATTATTTTTGGGACTAACCTATTAACCGGAGGCCCAGCCCAAATTGCTGTTTTTTTTGCCTATTTCAGTGTTTTGAAGGAAAGGAATATCAAACGAAGTCCAAACGGAATGAAACCTTCGGGAACGTGATTTTCGGAACAAACGTGATCCAGAGGACTTGGAGTGGACATCAAGCAATCAACGAGGAGGCCACGAGGCAGGGAGGCGCGCCTGCCTCCTGGGCGCGCCCCCACCCTCGTGGGCCCCTCGTAGCTCTCTTGACCGACCTCTTTTCCGGCGCTCTGCCGGAGGGGACATTGATGACGGAGGGCTTCTACATCAACACCATAGCCTCTCCGATGATGTGTGAGTTGTTTACCTCAGACCTTCGGGTCCATAGTTTTTTTTGACTGTACACAGTAGGGCAAAACCCCACTACAATTTTTTGTTTATATTAATCTAAAAAAGGTAAAGTCCCAGAAAGGAACCAGAGTACAAAAGGCTTGAGATAAGCCAAGAAGGAAAAACAAAAGACATAGGAAAGAAAAAAACAACTAAACAACTAAGAAAAAACAAGGATTACAGCACAAGATTATCCAGCCAAAAACAGTATGATCCAGCATAGCTCTTTTTAATTCTGAATCTGAGAAGAGAGAGCTCCTCCCTGAAGATGGCTTTCCACCTTTGAATGCTGGGTTGAATTGCTTGGAAAATCATGTTGTTCCTGGAGATCCAAATAGCCCAAGAGGCAAGGATGACTATCTCCATGAAGAAAGGTGTAACGCCCACGATGCGGCTATATCTCCCACGTGTCGAGGCACGACTTAGAGGCATAACCGCATAGTGGTTTTGTCGCAAGAAGGGTCATCTTCACACAATCCCATGTAATGAACAAGAATGGGATAAAGAGTTGGCTTACAATCGCCACTTCACACAATACATAAATATCATCATACATCATCCAAAATACAATCATATAGACCGACTACGGTCAAAATCCAGATGAAAATAAGACAACCCCAAATGCTAGATCCCCGATCGTCCCAACTGGGCTCCACTACTGATCATCAGGAAAAGACACATAGTAACGACCACGTTCCTCGTCGAACTCCCACTTGAGATCGACGCCATCATCTGCACTGGCATCGTCGGCACCTGCAACTGGTGTTGGAAGTATCTGTGAGTCACGGGGACTCAGCAATCTCACACCCGCGAGATCAAGACTATTTAAGCTTATAGGACAAGGAGGTGCAAAGAGGTGGAGCTGCAGCGGCAAAAGCATATATGGTGGCTAACTTGCGCAAATGAGAGCGAGAAGAGAAGCAACGGAACGGACGTCATCTAGCAATGACCAAGAAGATGTCCTGAACACCTACTTACGTCAAACATAACACAGACCGTGTTCACTTCCCGGACTCCGCCGAGAAGAGACCATCACGGCTACACACACACTTGGTGTATTTTAATTTGGTCAAGTGTCAAGTTATCTACAACCGGACATTAACAAATTCCCATCTGCCTCATAACCGCGGGCACGGCTTTCGAAAGATAATACCCTGCAGGGGTGTCCCAACTTAGCCCATTATAAGCTCTCACGGTCAACGAAGGATATTCCTTCTCCCGGGAAGACCCGATCAGTCTCGGAATCCCGGTTTACAAGACATCTCGACAATGGTAAAACAAGACCAGCAAAGCCGCCCGAATGTGCGGACAAATCCCGATAGGAGATGCACATATCTCGTTCTCAGGGCACACCGGATGAACACTACGTACAGCTAAAACCAATCCTCGAGTTTCCCCGAGGTGGCGCTGCCAGTGGCTCTAGTTTGGACCAGCACTCAGAGGAACACTGGCCCGGGGGTTTAAAATAAAGATGACCCTCGGGCTCTAGAAAACCCAGGGGAAAAAGGTATAGGTCGCAAATGGTAAAACCAAGGTTGGGCCTTGCTGGAGGAGTTTTATTCAAGGCGAACTGTCAAGGGGGTCCCATAAATCACCCGACCGCGTAAGGAACGCAAACTCAAGGAACATAATCCCGGTATAACAGTAACTAGGGCGGCAAGAGTGGAACAAAACACCAGGCATAAGGCCGAGCCTTCCACCCTTTACCAAAATATATAGATGCATTAATTTAATAAGAGATATTGTGATATCCCAACATATCCATGTTCCGACATGGAACAAACTTCAACTTCACCTGCAACTAGCAACGCTCTAAGAGGGGCTGAGCAAAAGCGGTAACATAGCCAAACAACGGTTTGCTAGGAAAGGATGGTTAGGGCTGACAAGGCTAAAATAGGAGACATGATATAGCAAGTGATAGGTAGCGGAGCATGGCAATAGAGCGAACAACTAGCATAGCAAAGGTAGAAGTGATTTCGAGGGGTGGTCATCTTGCCTGCAAGATTCTCAGAGTTGTCGAAAGCTTGATCCTCGTAAGCGTACTCGACAGGTTCCTCGTTCACGAACTCGTCTCCCGGCTCTACCCAAGACAAGAACACAAACAAACGGAACCACAATCAACAACGAGAAATGCACAAGCAACATGATGCAAGACATGTATGATATGCAAGATATGATATGCGATGCGTATGCGTGCTCCGGAAGGAAAATGATGAACATGGCAGTAAGTTGGCAAACCAAGCATGCCACTGGAAAGATGAGATGATTTCGGTCGAAATCGATGTAAAGATCACCGGAATCGGATGCACGGTTTGCAAATGGCAAGCAAAACAAGAATGACACTAATCTGCGATAAACAATAAGATAGCACTTAAAATACAACAAGTAACAATGCTACAGCATCCCAACATAGCAAAAAAGCACATGGAAGTAATCTACAGGAGGTGCTTGACAAAAGATGAACACTGAGCTATAGCTAGTTCACAACATATCAAGCTCAAACAAGCATGGCAAAAGTGCAAAAGATTACAGGTACACAGACTGTGAAAAACTGGACATGGCAGAAAACAGCATCAGGTAGCAATGTTCAGAGCACGAAACCAACATGCTACAGAAACTTAGCATAGCAAAACAAAGTATGGTAGTGTTCTACTAAATTCACATGACAAAAGTCCCTTACTGACCATAAGCCAAAAAGGACTAGAAGATATGATGGAAAGCATGTAAACATAGCAAGTTTCGTTATCAGGTTTCAGACTTAGCAGAAAACAGAGCATGGCAGAAATATTAATATGTAGGCCTCTTTGTGAGCTTGATGCACTCACTACAGAGCAATGCATGACAAACCAAGCATACCTAGAGCAAGATGGCATGCTTATGAAGCTATCCATGGCAAGAACAATTGCATAGCATGTATGGATCAACTACAATAACCTTGGCAAAAATGCATATCATGTTAAGAATCTGCCAGAAATATTTTATAGCAAAAGTAGAGCAAGATAGAGTCATGCTATGGTACTCTAAAATTGCAAACAATTGCAGGCATGGATCGACTACAACTATAGCTACAAAACATCCTTACTGAACATCTCCAAAATATGCATGGATCTCTCTGTAGCATCAAGTTTACATGGCAACAAAGTTACAGCAGACGAGGACTTGGAGAAATCACTAAGTCCCTGAAATCGGAAATATTACGGGGCCTAATTTGCATGCTTGTGCTAGTCACCACAGAGATCACAAAAATACATGGACTACACAACTGGAAAGATGGCATGACATATTTCAAAACACATGTAGAGCTCATGCTCAAAAGATGCAAAGATTAAATGATACAAAAATGACAAATCTCCAAGTTCTGATAAGAACCCGAGATTAACAGCAACTAGCCTTCTTCCAACGAAGATCTGGGCATCAAGATGACCTCTAATGAACATGGTGCAATTGAAAAAAATGAAGAGCATCATGAGGCGAACAATTTGACATATTATACGCGCAAATCGGAGCTACATGCACAAAGTTATCGCATCGGGAATAGGAGCACCTGCTGAGAAAATTTAGGGACTTGAGAAGATTTTGAGGTCGCGAGAAAGTCAACTCTACCGAGATCTGGATCGGGAAGCTACAGGAGCTCGAGGAGCTCGGGCTCGGGCTCGTCCTCGGCCTCGCCGGCGGCGGCCGGAGGAGAGGGAAGGAGGCGGCGGCGGCGGGCGCTCGTGGGAGGAGGAGGAGGAGGCCGGCGGGGTCGTTCGCGGCGGCTCGCCGGAGCCGGCGTGGAGGCGGCGGCC
>NC_057802.1:211794324-211867045 GCF_018294505.1 Triticum aestivum | reverse complement strand
GGCGGCAGCGCGACACGTGGCGGCGGCGGGCGGAGTGGACGCGTCCGGCCGGAGGCGGACACGTCCGGCGGCGCGCGGAGGGAAAAATCTAGGGTTCGTCTGCAGTTTCGTTTTTCGGGATGCCCACATATAAATAGGTAGAGGGAGCTAGGAGACTCCAAATGAGGTGCGGTTTTCGCCCACACGATCGTGATCGAATGACCTAGAGCATGGAAGAGAGTTTGGTGGGCTTTGGGCTGGTTTTGGAGGGGGTTTTAGCTGGACACTCAAATGGACTTTGCGGATGCCCGGTTAACCGTTGGAGTACCAAACGACCTCCGAATGGAACGAAACTTGACCGGTAGTCTCCGGGTGGTATATTAAGACCACTTGACAAGCCTCGGTCCATTCCGAGAAAGTTTGACACACGCACACGAAAGAAAACAAGAGGGGTGCACCGGAGGAGATAGGAGCGCCTGATTGGAAAACGGACAACGGGGAAAATGCTCGGATGCATGAGACGAACACGTATGCAAATGCAATGCACATGATGACATGATATGAAAATGCATGACATGACAAAATACAAAACGAAAGACAAAACCCGACAACGGAGGGAAAAAACATACCACATAGCCGAAAATGGCAAGAGTTGGAGTTACAAATATGGCAAGTTACATGCGGGGTGTTACACCAGTCCACCACTACGAGAGGATCTCGTCCCGAGATCTAGGACTGAAAGAACTCCGGATATTCGGAACGGAGATGGTCCTCGCGTTCCCAGGTGGCTTCCCGGTCGGAATGGTGCGACCACTTCACTTTCAGGAATTTGATAGACTTGTTGCGAGTCTTGCGCTCAGTTTCTTCAAGAATAGCAACTGGGTGCTCATGATAAGACAAATCTTCTTGGAGGTCAATCTCTTCGAAGTCGATAGTGCGCTCAGGCGCCTTGAAGTACTTGCGGAGCTGTGACACGTGGAACACATCGTGCACGTTCGCGAAGTTGGAAGGAAGCTCAAGTTGATAGGCGAGGTCGCCTCTTTTGCCAATGATCTTGAAAGGACCCACGTATCTAGGGGCAAGCTTCCCTTTGATACCGAAGCGACGAGTGCCTTTCATTGGAGAGACGCGGAGGTAGACATGGTCTCCGATCTCGAAAGCCAAATCACGATGCTTACTATCATAGTAGCTCTTCTGACGCGATTGCGCGGCTTTGAGATTATCACGGATGACTTTACACATTTCTTCAGCTTCAGTGATTAAGTCATTGCCAAGAAGTTGGCGTTCACCAGTCTCTGACCAATTAAGAGGGGTACGGCACTTTCTGCCATATAGAATCTCGAATGGGGCTTTGCCCGAACTCGCTTGGAAGCTGTTGTTGTAGGAGAATTCAGCATAAGGAAGACAATCTTCCCATTTCATGCCAAAGGAAATGACACAAGCCCTGAGCATATCTTCAAGAATTTGATTGACTCGCTCGACTTGGCCACTAGTTTGAGGATGGAAAGCTGTGCTGAAGCGAATGTTTGTGCCCATGGCCTTCTGAAAGGAGTCCCAGAACTTAGAGGTGAAGATGCTTCCACGATCTGAAGAAATCAATTGTGGAATGCCGTGCAAAAAGACAATTCTGGAGGTGTAGAGCTCTGCCAGCTGAGCTGCTGTGATGGATTCTTTGATTGGAAGGAAATGAGCCACTTTAGAGAGCTTGTCGATGACAACAAAGATAGCATCATTTCCGCGCTTGGATTTGGGAAATCCAGTCACGAAGTCCATTTCGATATGATCAAACTTCCATTCTGGGATAGCGAGAGGTTGGAGGAGACCAGCTGGTCGTTGGTGTTCTGCTTTCACTCTTCGGCAGACATCACATTCATTCACGAATTGAGCAATTTCTCGCTTCATTCGAGTCCACCAATACGACTGCTTGAGGTCATGATACATCTTCGTACTTCCAGGATGAATGGAAAGGAGAGAATTGTGCGCCTCATTCATAATGACTTTCCGTAGATCACCTTTAGGAACCACAATCCGGTCCTCGAAGAACAAAGTGTCTCTGTCATCAATGCGATAGCACTTGTATTTGGAAAGACCCTTGTCGATACCACGTTTCACCTTCTTCACCATGGCATCAAGGAGTTGTGCCTCACGAATTTGATCTTCCAAAGTAGGAGATACTATGAGGTTGGCAAGAACGCCTTGAGGAACAACTTGGAGGTTCAGCTTGCGGAAAGCTTCACAAAGATCCGGTTGGAAAGGCTTGAGAATTAAGCTGTTGCAATAAGCTTTCCTGCTTAAAGCATCTGCAATGACATTTCCTTTGCCTGGAGTATATTCAATACTAGGATTGTACTCTTGAATCATTTCGACCCATCGAGTCTGCCTGAGGTTGAGGTTGGGCTGAGTGAAGATATACTTGAGACTCTTGTGATCAGTGAAAATGTCCACTTGTCTCCCCAACAAGAGATGTCTCCACGTAATCAATGCATGGACAACTGCCGCCAACTCAAGATCGTGAGTGGGGTAGTTCTTCTCGTTGGGCTTCAACTGCCGAGAGGTATAGGCCACAACTTTCTTCTCTTGCATTAACACAGCACCGAGACCTTGGAGAGAAGCATCACAGAAAACTTCATACGGCTTGGATTCATCAGGAGGAGTCAAGACAGGAGCTGTGACTAGTTTCTCTTTTAGAGTGTTGAAAGCAACGTCACACTCAGGAGACCAGACATACTTCACATGCTTCTGTAGGAGGTTGGAAAGAGGTTTTGCAATTTTGGAGAAATTCTCAACGAATCTTCGGCAATAGCTTGCAAGACCCAGAAAACTGCGGAGCTACTTGACATTTTGAGGAGGTTCCCAATCCAGAACTGCGGACACCTTCTCGGGGTTAACAGCGATGCCCTTGGCAGAGATGATGTGACCAAGGAAAAGAACTTCATCGAGCCAAAACTCACATTTGGAGAACTTCGCATAGAATTGATACTCTCTGAGCTTGTCGAGCACCAATCGCAAATGTTTGGCATGATCCTGCTTATTCTTGGAGAAGACCAAGATATCATCGAGATACACCAGAACGAATTCATTGGTATAGGGGTTGAAGATGAAATTCATCATCCAAGAGAACACCGGAGGAGCATTGACAAGGCCGAAAGACACGACAGTATAATCATAAGAACCAAAGCTTGTTCTGAATGCTGTCTTGGCAATATCTTCACGAATGTGAATCTGATGATAACCGATACGAAGGTCAAGCTTCGAGAATACTTTAGCGCCTTTGAGTTGCTCAAATAGCTCATTGATGTTGGGAAGTGGATACTTGTTCTTAATTGTCTTCTTGTTCAATGGACGGTAGTCGACACAAAGTCGGTCTGTGCCATCCTTCTTCTTGACAAAAAGAACACCACAACCCCATGGAGAAGAACTCGGTCTGATCAAACCCAGACGTTCTTGTTCATCGAGCTGCTTCTTCAATTCCTTCAGCTCGTTTGGTCCAAGCTTGTATGGACGCTTGCAAACGGGTACAGTACCAGGCTCTAGTTCGATAACGAACTCAACTGGCCGGTGCGGAGGCATACCTGGAAGCTCTTCTGGAAAGACATCTTGATACTCGCAAACGACTGGAATTTGAGAGATGGCATCCAATTCGCCCTTCTCATTGAGAGAGAAAAACCGAATGGTTTCATCACGAGAGGCAAAAATAATCACATCCTCAGACGAGTGTGTCAATTGAATTTCCCTGGCAGAACAATCAAGTTGAGCCTTGTGCTTAGAAAGCCAGTCCATCCCGAGAATAAGATCAATATCCGAGTCACCAAGAACAATTGGAGAAGACTGGAATCTATAGTTGCCCATCTTGATGGAAACATCGGGAGCAACCAAACTAGAAGACAAAAGCTTACCCGGAGAAGCAACTTGCATAACTTTGGATAAAATCTCTGTGTCAACATTGTGCTTCGATGCAAATGGGTATGACAAGAAAGAATGCGAAGCACCGGTATCAAAAAGAACTTTTGCAGGAATATCATTAACTGAGAGATTACCCATTATCACATCAGTAGATTCCTCTGCTTGAGCTGCATTCATCATGTTCACCTTCGCAAACTTTGGATTATGCTTCACCACTGCATTGCTGGAAGATCTGACAGGAGGAGGAGGAGGAAGACGCCTCTGGTTGAAGCACTTGTTAGCATAGTGACCTTTCTGCTGACATTTGTTGCAAGTCACCTCTGAGATTGGACGGTGATAAGGAGCATTGGACTTTGGAGCTTGATTCTGAGACTTGTTCTGATAGCCAGAGTTGGAAGAGTTTGAAGAACCATGGCCACCTTTGTTCTTCTGCTGGTAAGGCTGACGAAACGGAGGAGGCAACCAGAACTTCTGTTGCTTAGCTGTCACAAGTGAGGAAGAAGAAGACTGAACTGCGTCTCTGACTCTCTTCTTAGAAGCCTCACACTTGAGCTGAGCAGCCTCTTGCTTCAGTGCCATATTGTAGAATTGATCAAAGTGAGTAGGCTCAACAAGAACGAGAGCTAACTGCAGATCCTCTTTAAGGCCACCTCTGAAGTGATAGATCATACTCTTCTCATCAGGAACGTCTTATTTAGCGAAGCGAGCAAGTTTCTGAAACTGAATGTTGTATTGATACACAGACATGTTCCCTTGCTTGAGATTGCGGAACTCCTCGCGCTTGCTGTCAACAACACTTTGTGGAATGTGGTGCGCTTTGAAGTCCTGACAGAAGTCAGTCCAAGTAATCACACGACCTCCTCTGGAATCTTTGTATTGTTGATACCAATCAGCAGCTTGGTCCTTGAGCTGGAAAGAAGCGAACTTGACAAAGTCCTCAGGCCTGACATTGCTACATTCAAAATGCTTGTTGATGTCCACGAGCCAATCATCGGCATCCGTGGCCTCGGCACAGTAGCTGAAAGACTTGGGCTGATTTGCGAGAAACTGGTTGAGAGTGGCAAAGTGGAACTGATTGTTGCCTTGACCTTGATTGCCTTGCCCTTGAGTACGTTCTTGCAAGAGTTGCAGAATCATCTGAGCATTGGCGTTGGTGGCTGCCATGATTGCTTGCCATGCCTCCGGAGGTGGAGGTGGTGGCGGAGGGTTCGCTTGACTCCCTTCATTGCGATCCGGATTCTGACGCGTTGGCGGAGCCATCCTGAAGAGGGTGACATCCGTTAGCATCTCGATAGACAAAAGATAAGTAGAATCAACGGATAGAGATTGCAACACATAGTCTTCACAAAAAAGCATTCGAACGAAGATGAACGAATGAATTCCGTAGTAAACCATCACACTTCCATAAGTTGAGAAGCCACTAGAAAAAGATATGGAATGAACATATGAATTTGAAGGAACTCGAATACCACAATACAAAATAAAACAAAGTGTTGGCTTGCAGAATAAGCCGGAACAAACATATGATAGATATTTCGTCCGAAGTTTTCGTGGTGGGGCCCACACGGGCTCAATCGTACAGCACCATCATGTACAAGGCTGTGCACATGACATACGAAGCGTCCCCGAGTCGGCAAAGCCATGGACTCTTTAAGACACAACGAGACCACTGTAAAATCAACCGTATACAGGCGGACCACTAGACGTCGAACCCCAATCTCATATCATGCGTCTGTCGGAAAGATATCCTAAGGCTACTAGAATTCCCACTTATAAACTCCCGAAACTTTCTGGTTATGCAATCTGGTGTAGGGGATACAGGGGACACAAAATATATATCACCCAAACTAGCAATCCCTAGATCCAGTTGTATCCATCCGTCAACACATAACCAAGAAATCTTCGGAAATCGTTTACCTCAACCTTTGAAAAACATCCGTTATACAAGTTATGGCAATACTCCCGAACTCCCGCCCCAGTACTGAGTGGCGTCGAGGTGATCTCACCAACAACTGCATAAAAGAGATTTCGATGTCGGCGAAACTCAGGTATTCCAGAACTGCAACGATAAAATTGTGACGACAACACCTCGGAGCTCAACTCCCCGGGACACTGCCACAACCCCTAAATGTCAGGAGGCACCAAGAACAATGTTCTCGTCACAATTCCATCGGAACGATTCCAAGATACCCGCGTGATCCTAAAAAAAAATTAGTGAAATTTGAGGAGAGAATAGTCAAAACTCTACGTCAGGAGACCTCACCAGAATGACGAAGGGACTCAGGAGTAAAAAGAATCCTACTCTCTGATATATATATAATCCTAAGACTCAAAACATTTTTATTCTAGACTCAACAACGCCAGCGATTCGATCAAGCAGGGGGCTCCTAAGTCGGGGAACCTGGCTCTGATTACCAACTTGTAACGCCCACGATGCGGCTATATCTCCCACGTGTTGAGGCACGACTTCTTGCGACAAAACCACTATGCGGTTATGCCTCTAAGTCGTGCCTCGACACGTGGGAGATATAGCCGCATCGTGGGCGTTACAAAAGGAACATGAAGTTTCTGCTTGAGATCAAGAAAAGCTTCCATGATTGAAACATTTGCCTGTCTTGAAGGGCAGATCAGATCCCAACACTGTGCAGCAAAAGGGCAAGTCCAGAAAAGATGCTGGAGAGTCTCTTCCTGTGGGCAATTGTTGACAGCACAGTTATAGTTGCCCAGCTGAAATGATTTCCTTCTCAGAAGATTTCTAGTATTGAGCCTGTCATGAAGTAGTCTCCAAAAGAACACCTTATGTTTTGGCTGACAAGAACTGCTCCAGATCCAATTGAACTGTTGTGGCACAACTTTGACTCCCATCAGCACTTTGTATGCCTTAGCCACAGAGAATTGCTCAGTTCCCCAGATGTAGCTCCATGTATCTGTGCAATCCAAAGTATCAGAGGCCCTTAAAGTAATGCAGATGTCCTCTATAGCCTCAAATTCCTGGAAAGCTTGCACAGTCAGAGGCAGATGAAATAGGTCCTCTAAGTATTCAGTTTGGAGAAAGGTGTGAACAGTAGCATCCTTGTTTTTCACAAATGAGAATAGGTGGGGGAACATGTCTTGCAAGCAGTGTGAGTGCCAAAGATTAGTCCAAAAATAAGCACTCTTTCCATCACCTATGTTGCATCTGGCCAAGGATTCATAGTTATCAAGCAGCTTAAGGTTTGCCTTCCACCAAAAAGATCCTAGCCAGCTATTACCAGGTAGAGAATCATTGCTGTAGTAAGATTCCCAAATCAGATTGACCCAGGGAATATTGTGTCTGTTGTAGAACTTATGCAGGTTCTTGAGAAGCAATGCTTTATTCTGGACAAAAGTATCAATCACTCCTAACCCACCTTGATTTTTAGGTCTACACACAGTACTCCATGCCACCATGGCAGGTCTATGGTCCTCCAAATCAGGGCCTCTCCAAAGACAATGTCTCAAGTACTTTATGGCTTGGGTTTTGATGGTAACAGGCACATCAAGGCATCCCATGAGATATATCAATAAAGAGTTGAGGACAGATTTCACAAGCAATAATCTCCCAGCCAAAGTCATAAAGGTGGACAAACCCACAATCTTCTTCTGCAGTCTTGTGACAATGGGAAAACATTGTTCAACAGTAGGCTTATGGAGGCCTAGGGGTACTCCCAAATACTTGAATGGAAAAGATTCCTTCTTGCAATGAAAAGTATTTATTAAAATCTCCATCTTCTCTTCTGGCACATTTATTGGAACAATACTTGATTTATTGTAGTTCACTTTCAGGCCTGTGGCATTAGCAAAAGTATTGAGAAGGGCTTTGAGGCAATGTAATTGCTTTGCATCTGCTTGCAGAATAACCAAGGTGTCATCAGCATACTGGACAATTGGAAAATCAGGGCATGACTCTACTTGCAAGGGAGAAGTTACCAAACCCAGGTGCATTGCCTTATTGAGAATTGTCTGAAGTAGATCAGCAGCCAGCACAAAGAGAAGAGGGGACAGAGGATCCCCCTGCCTTACACCTCTAAGGCAATAATTTTTTTTCCAGGAACACCATTTAGTAGTATAGCAGAAGATGCAGAAGTAAACAATAATTTGATCCAAGTAAGCCATCTGTCCCCAAAGCCCTTTGCTTTTAAAATATCCAGCATAGCCTGATGTTCAATGGTGTCAAAAGCCTTTTCAAAATCCAATTTCAGAACAATGATTTCCTCTTTTGACTTATGACATTGGTGCAAATACTCATAAGCCCACCCCAAACAGTCATGAATAGATCTTTCTTTAAGGAATCCATATTGGTTGATGTGTACCAATTGCAGAATCACCTTTTGCAGTCTATCTGCCAGCAACTTAGTAACAATTTTCAGACAGCTGTTCAGTAAAGAGATAGGCCTAAAATCATTTGCAGTCAATGGAGAATTACCCTTTGGAATGAGAGTTATAAAAGAAGTGTTCAAACTCTCAAGGGAGATGTGCCCTGCATGAAAATCATAAATGAATTTGAGCACATCTTCTTTAATAATATCCCAACAAGACTTGAGGAATTCATTGTTAAAAGCATCAGGGCCAGGAGATTTGTCATTTGGGAGAGCATGTACAACAGCTTCAATTTCTTCAGCAGTGAAAGGCAATTCCAGATTAGCAAAAATATCTGAATGTTGTCTCTGCCCATACAAAGAACCCAGATCAAAGTGCATTGTGGTTTCTTGGGATGTGCCCATTCTTTTCTTGAAAGCATCCAAGAGAATAGCAGCTTTACCAGCATGATCTGAGATCTCCATTTGGTCCTCATTGTGAAGAATAGCAATATGGTTATGCCTGTAATTGATGGAAGCTTTTGTGTGAAAAAAATTTGTGTTTTCATCTCCAAACTTCACCCCCTTGATTTTCCCTCTCTGCTTCCAATAAATCTGTTGGTTCCTCAGTAAAATAAGCAGTTGTTCTTTAAGAATAGCTCTGCAGCTCCATTCATGAGTATCCAGTTCTCTAAATTCCTCAAAGAAATCCCACATGAAGAGTAGTTCATTTAACTTTGCAATTGTAGATTTCAGACAGGACAGAGATTTAGCCCACAGCTTCAAAGCTCTTCTTAAAATCTTGAACTTAGCATTCAAAGACTTAACAGAATCAGGTTTCCAACTGGGATGCTCCAAGCAGAGGCAACAACTTGTTTGAAATCAGAATGATGCAGCCAATAGTTCTCAAACCTGAATACTCTTGCCTTTGGGATAGAAGTGCCAATTTTAATTACACAGGGCAAGTGATCAGATATAGGTTTTGCAAGTGGTAGTACAATTGTATTAGGGAAAGAAGTCATCCAGGAGGCAGAAGTGAAAAACCAGTCAAGTTTGACCAACAAACGATCATGCTGCATGTTACTCCAACTGAACTTTCTACCATGCAAAGGTAATTCAACCAAACCTTGGTTACTAATGGCCTCATTGAACATAAGCATATCATTAACATCTCCCCCAGGTCTGTTCCTGTCTGATGGAGCCCTCATAAGGTTGAAATCACCCATTAATATCCAGTCAACATCATCAGGCATGTGAATATTTAGAAACCAGTGAATAAACTCCATTTTGTCTTGAGGATCACATGGGCCATAGATATTTGAAAGAATCCAAGACTGATTGGAAAGCAAACTGGTGAACTGCATGGAAAGTGAGAACCTGTTTTGTGCAATGATCTCCCCAGAGAATTGTGAGCCATTCCAGGCCACAAGAAGCCCCCCAGAAGCTCCAACAGAGGGGAGGAAGGAAAAGTTATTAATTCTAGAGGGGCAGAATTTTTTTAAGTAGGCAGTGTCAAAGGTCTCTCTTTTGGTTTCTTGAAGGCACACAATATTACAATCACTCTCATCAATCTTCTGTCTTAAAGCCAAGCATTTGTCCTCAGAATTCATACCTCTAATGTTCCAATTTAAGATATTCCAGTTTCTGTTGTTGTTATTCATGGAAACAAAAAAAGATTTTGTACCAGAGAGCAAGCACCACCACTTGATCACCATCCAAGAAGGGAAGAAGCTGGCATAATGCCCTGATCCACAACAGAACATAATTCCAGCAGTGCAACCAAAGATGACACATGAAAAGACTAGCAGGAAAGTACATCCACAGGCATACAAGGTTCAGAAAGCACCAAGACCCAAGTCTTACAGATGGCAAAAGCAGCAACAAACTAAGAGGTGTGGGACTACAGACACAATCCCACCACATAACACTCCAAGAGGGGTCCCTAAACATTAAGAAGAGGTGGTAGCATTCGGGTCCATAGTTATTAGCTAGATGGCTTCTTCTCTCTCTTTGGATCTCAATACAAAGTTCTCCTCGATTCTCTTGGAGATCTATTCGATGTAATCTTCTTTTGCGGTGTGTTTCTTGACATCCGATGAATTGTGGGTTTATGATCAAGATTATCTATGAACAATATTTGAATCTCCTCTAAATTCTTTTATGTATGATTTTTTATCTTTGCAAGTCTCATCGAATTATCAGTTTGGTTTGGCCTACTAGATTGATCTTTCTTGCAATGGGAGAAGTGCTTAGCTTTGGGTTCAATCTTGCGGTGCTCGATCCCAGTGACAGAAGGGGGAACGATATTGTTGCCATCGAGGATAAAAAGGTGGGGTTTATATCATATTGCTTGAGTTTATCCCTCTACATCATGTCATCTTGCTTAAAGCGTTACTCTGTTCTTATGAATTTAATAATCTAGATGCATGCTGGATAGCGGTCGATGTGTGGAGTAATAGTAGTAGATGCAGGCATGAGTCGGTCTACTTGTCACGGACGTGATGCCTATATACATGATCATACCTAGATATTCTCATAACTATGCTCAATTCTATCAATTTGTAACATCCCAAATTTTCAAATTTGGATTGTTAATAGGATCATTCTTTTTCGTCATGATTTCTATGCATATTTGAATTTTCTGAATATTCAAATCAGTATTGCAACTTAAGGCAAATTGTTGGAGTGGAGATAACATGACTTCTCCCCTGTTATAAAAAGTTCATAATGATCAAAATATTATTTGGAGTTCACCTGGTGTATTTCTGCAATTTTATAAACTCCAAATGATTTTTATATTTGTGTTATACTGCTTTTTGTGTATTCTTTATTGCATAAAATAAGGTTTACAAAATTGCATTAGAGTTGGAACTAAGATTCATGTAGTTTATATTAGTAATGCAACTTTACTATATTTTTTGGTGATTTTTGGGAATTTTTCTAGTATTTGCTTTTACCTAGTTTATTTATAATTCCTATAGCGGAGGTTTAAAAAAAGGGCAACGCGCGCACCGTGCAGTCGGGCAGCACTGCTTCTGCCCAACTCCTTTCCTCGCCCGCGCGCGTAGTCCAGCAAGCAGGCCAGCCCATTTCGGCGCAGACCGCAGCCCATCCCGGAGCTCCCTTTCTTTCTTGTGTTTTTCTCTTCCACCTGCTCTCTGCCGCTGATGGCTCTGGCCCACTTGTCATCATCGGCACGAAACCGTGTTCGTTAGGAACACTGCAGCTCCCGAAACCGCAGTGAGGTCGAATCGATCGATTCTTGACCCCAGGACACGGGATCCACCCTATATAAGTTCCCCAACCCCTCCTCTACCGATTTTTCTTCGTTTCGCCGGCTCCCGTGCCCTAGAACGGCGCCCAGATCTCGCCGGAGTTTGCCGCCGTCTGAAGCTTCTGCCGGTCGATTGCATCGCCTCTGGAGGTTCCCAGCTTCTCCTCCTGCCCCTAGTCTCTTCCCCTTGGTCTCGTCTCTCTCCCTCACCTATTAGTTCTCGCAGGGAAGCACCCACCCGAGTGCTTCGAGCTCGCCCCAACGAACACCCCACCGCCCGAGCTCCTGCCACCCTCTGCGGTCATCCCCGCTCGCTACCGACGCCGCTGAGGACGTCGTCGAGACCGCAGCAGAGCTCCACATCCCGTACGATACCCTCCGGAGTCTGGAGACCACCGGAGCAGGCGCCACCTTCGCCGCCCAAGCCGCCGGCGCCGTCCTTCTCCAACTCCGATGACGCCCAGCTCTTTTCTCAGGTGAGCACGTCTCCCTGCCGTCCGATCTTCTTTAAACGGCCGGGATTAGATCATCTGTGTTTTTTTCATTTCCGAACCATTATCTGTTAAGTTGCGGCCGTCCGTCGTTTAGCCTCCACAGCGAACACATCACAGGCAATAGTAATGCGCCACGTGGCACATCCACAGCCGCAACAGTTCTTCGAAGAGATCTATTTTTGACACAATATTCTTTTGATAGATTCCATCTCAAAATTTCATTTAAGTATATCTTGAGAACCGTAACTCCAAATTAATCGATTCTTTTTCCTATATACTCATTTTGACTAGGAGGATCCAGTAGAACCAAAATTTCACATTTTTGAACTATTCAAATTTGAACTCAAACTTCCGGAGGCCATATCTTTTAAACCGTTGATCCAAATTAGTTGATTCTTTTTGCATTGTGATCCTACTAGCGTGTACATAATCTATACCTTGCGATATGTTATGCTATTTAAGTTTTTATTTGAATTCATTGCTGTTGACTGTATTGTGGTGTTATGTGAGTACGGTTTATTTATCGGTGCCTTCGTTATCATATAGATTATCCGAAGTGTGAAGCGGATCAGAATTAAGCGTTAGAGTACTTCAATACCGTTCAAGGCAAGTTTGCACTTTGATTTTGCTTATCCTATATTCTGCTATGCAAGTGTGGTTTTATGCTATGATATATGTTTGGCCTAGCCGTGTTGTCATGTTTTGGTATTTATTGTATTATGTGTTGGTGTGATCAACTTGCTATGGTAGGCGTGGGCATGTGTCGAGTGATGATGCATGGAAGTGGTGAGCGCTTATAGCTGTAGGCTCGGGACTTTTACTCAGGTGAATGCGTCACTGGCTCAGCGCTCTATTGTCCCTAGAGAATGCGCCATGGCTGAGCGCACTTGAGTTGTCGGGGCTTTTTCTCATGTGAATGCGTCACTGGCTGAGCGCTCTATTGTCCCTAGAGAATGCGCCAGGACTGAGCGCACTTGAGACATCTTGAAGATCTTTGTCATCTGTGTTGTGTGCACCTTGCCTATGTCGTGGAGGTAGGTGAAGGTAGTTTTACGCGAAACCAAACTTGAGTGTTTTGTTTGTCATGCTTTGCTTTGTGGATGTAGGTTTGCTATATCATATTGTGTAATTTGCCAATACATTCAATGTATTGACCCTTTGTGGCTGCAACTTATCATGTTGCAGGATTTTCAGATGATCAGTGAGATACAGTAGGGTCGCGAGTCTTCACTCAACATTTCGCCAGTGGGCATTGACGGGACTCATCATTTGTTAGGCTACATTTCCGCTGTTATTATTGAATAAAGCTAGCTATGTGCTACTCAGTTTGTAATACCTTATGAATTCTGGATCATACGTTATAGTAAATGATGCACTTGTTATTTGATATTCATATGTACTGTGTGTGCTAGCGAGTCGATCCAGGGACTAGCACTGTAAGCATAGAGACATCGAATCTTAGCAGGTTCGGGTCGTTACACAATTGCTCAACAATAATTTGTTCACCCACCGTAATACTTATGCTCTTGAGAGAAGCCACTAGTGAAACCTATGGCCCCCGGGTCTATTCTCTATCATATTAATCTACCGTTATTTCTATTACCGTTTATTTTGCTTTCTTTACTTTTAGTCTTTATCATAAAAATACCAAAAATATTATCTTATCATCTCTATCAGATCTCACTTTTGCAAGTGGCCGTGAAGGGATTGACAACCCCTTTATCGCGTTGGTTGCAAGGTTCTTATTTGTTTGTGTAGGTACGTGGGACTTGAGCGTGGTCTCCTACTGGATTGATACCTTGGTTCTCAAAAACTGAGGGAAATACTTACGCTACTTTAATGCATCACCCTTTCCTCTTCAAGGGAAAACCAACGCAGTGCTCAAGAGGTAGCTAGAAGGATTTTTGGTGCCGTTGCCGGGGAGTCTACGCACAAGTCAAGACATACCAAGTACCCATCACAAACTCTTATCCCTCGCATTACATTATTTGCCATTTGCCTCTCGTTTTCCTCTTCCCCACTTCACCCTTGCCGTTTTATTCGCCCTGTTTTCCCTTCGCCTCTTTTTGCTTGCCTCTTGTTGCTTGTTGCCCTGATGGCTCTGCCTAGATTTGTTGATATTCACCTTAAAAGGTTGGAAGATATTGAAAGCAATGTCAGAAGTTTTATGACTTTACAATTTGAGCATGATAATTTCTTTAGAAACGAGCTTAAGGAACAAAAAGGCTTTATGGAGTACATGAATAAGGACCTTGATGATATGTCTAAGGAATTCTATGGTTTGAAATCTCAGATTGCTCATTTTGAAATTAATAGCTGAAATTTCGGATAAGCATGCCACCTTAGTTAATAAGATGGCCGCTAAATAGGAAATTTTTTATGAGAATAAAGATGAAGATCTAAAAGTTATTGATGTGTCTCCTATTAAACCTTTGTTTTGCAATATGAATCTTGATAATGATGGGACTGGAGATGAGTCAACTTTAGTTAAAAGGCGTCCCAATAATTCGGAGTTTTTAGATCTTGATGCAAAAATTGGTAAAAGTGGGATTAAAGAGGTTAAAAGTTTAGATAGCAATGAACCCACTATTTTAGTTTTCAAGGAATTTAACTATGATAATTGCTCTTTAATAGATTGTATTTCCTTGCTGCAATCCGTGCTAAATTCTCCTCATGCTTATAGTCAAAATAAAGCCTTTACTAAACATATCGTTGATGCTTTGATGCAATCTTATGAAGAAAAACTTGAGTTGGCAGTTTCTATCCCTAGAAAACTTTATGATGAGTGGGAACCTACAATTAAAATTAAAATTAAAGATCATGAATGCTATGCTTTGTGTGATTTAGGTGCTAGTGTTTCCACGATTCCAAAAACTTTGTGTGATTTGCTAGGTTTCCGTGAATTTGATGATTGCTCTTTAAACTTGCACCTTGCGGATTCCACTATCAAGAAACCTATGGGAAGAATTAATGATGTTCTTATTGTTGCAAATAGGAATTATGTGCCCGTAGATTTATTGTTCTTGATGTAGATTGCAATCCTTCATGTCCTATTATTCTTGGTAGACCTTTCCTTAGAACGATTGGTGCAATTATTGATATGAAGGAAGGGAATATTAGATTCCAATTTCCGTTAAGGAAAGGCATGGAACACTTCCCTAGAAAGAATATTAAATTACCTTATGAATTTATTATGAGAGCCACTTATGGATTGCCCACCAAAGATGGCAATACCTAGATCTACCCTCGCTTCTATGCCTAGCTAGGGGCGTTAAACGATAGCGCTTGTTGGGAGGCAACCCAATTTTATTTTAGTTCCTTGCTTTTTGTTCCTGTTTAGACATAAATATTTGATTTAGCCTCTGGTTAGATCTTTTTATGTTTTAATTAGTGTTTGTGCCAAGTGAAACCTAAAGGATCTTCTTGGATAATAGTTATTTGATCTTGCTGAAAAAGTCAGAAACTTTCTGTTCACGAAAACAATTGTTTAAAATCACCAGAAAGTGATAAAATACTGATTCCAATTGCAGTAGATCAATAAATAAATTTTGTAGGAGTTCCTATTTTAGAAGAACTTATTGAGTTACATAAGTTTGCGTTAGATGCAGATTACTTTAGACTGTTCTGTTTTTGACAGATTCTGTTTTTCGTGTGTTGTTTGCTAATTTGATGAATCTATGGCTAGTAAAAGATCTTATAAACCATAGAGAAGTTGGAATACAGTGGGTTTAACACCAATATAAATAAATAATGAGTTAAATACAGTACCTTAAAGTGGTGGTTTGTTTTATTTCGCTAACGGAGCTCATGAGATTTTCTGTTGAGTTTTGTGTTGTGAAGTTTTCAAGTTTTGGGTAAAGATTTGATGGATTATGGAACAAGGAGTGGCAAGAGCCTAAGCTTGGGGATGCCCAAGGCACCCCAAGGTAAAATTCAAGGACAACCAAAAGCTTAAGCTTGGGGATGCCCCGGAAGGCATCCCCTCTTTCGTCTTCGTCTATCGGTAACTTTACTTGGGGCTATATTTTTTATTCACCACATGATATGTGTTTTGCTTGGAGCGTCTTGTATGATTTGAGTATTTGCTTTTTAGTTTACCACAATCATCCTTGCTGTACAAACCTTTTGAGAGAGACACACATGATTCAGAATTTATTAGAATACTCTATGTGCTTCGCTTATATCTTTTGAGCTATATAGTTTTTGCTCTAGTGCTTCACTTATATCTTTTAAAGCATGGTGGTGGTTCTATTTTATAGAAATTATTGATCTCTCATGCTACACTTATATTATTTTGAGAGTCTTAAACAGCATGGTAATTTGCTTTAAATGTGAAATTAGTCCTAATATGATAGGCATCCAAGATGAGTATAATAAAAACTTCCATATTGAGTTCATTGAATATCGTGAGAAGTTTGATACTTGATAAGTGTTTTGAGATATAAAGGTGGTAATATTAGAGTGTGCTAGTTGAGTAATTGTGAAATTCAGAAATACTTGTGTTAAGGTTGGGAAGTCCCATAACATGCACGTATGGTAAAAGTTGTGTGACAAATTTGACGCATAAGGTGTTCTTTTATTGCTTTCCTTATGAGTGGCGGTCGGGGACGAGCGATGGTCTTTTCCTACCAATCTATCCCTCTAGGGGCATGCGTAGTAGTACTTTGCTTCGAGGGCTAATAAACTTTTGCAGTAAGTATATGAGTTCTTTATGACTAATGTGAGTCCATGGATTATACGCACTCTCACCCTTCCACAATTTTCTAGCCTCTACGGTACCGTGCATTGCCCTTTCTCACCTTGAGAGTTGGTGCAAACTTCGCCGGTGCATCCAAACCCCGTGATATGATACGCTCTATCACACATAAACTTCCTTATATCTTCCTCAAAACAGCCACCATACCTACCTATCATGGCATTTCCATAGCCATTCCAGGATATATTGCCATGCAACTTTCCACCGTTTCGTTTATTATGACACGCTTCATCATTGTCATATTGCTTTGCATGATCATGTAGTTGACATTCTATTTGTGGCAAAGCCACCATTCATAATTTTTTATACATGTCACTCTTGATTCATTGCATATCCCGGTACACCGCTGGAGGCATTCACATAGAGTCATATTTTGTTCTAAGTGTTGAGTTGTAATTCTTGAGTTGTAAGTAATTAAAAGTGTGATGATCATCATTATTAGAGCATTGTCCCATGTGAGGAAAGGATGATGGAGACTATAATTCCCCCACAAGTCAGGATGAGATTCCGGACTAAGAAAAGAAAAAGAAAAAAAGAGGCCAATGAAAAAAAAGAGAAGGCCAAAAAAAATGAGAGAAAAAGAGAGAAGGGACAATGTTACTATCCTTTTTCCACACTCGTGCTTCAAAGTAGCACCATGATCTTCATGATAGAGAGTCTCCTATGTTGTCACTTTCATATACTAGTGGGAATTTTTCATTATAGAACTTGGCTTGTATATTCCAATGATGGACTTCATCAAAATGCCCTAGGTCTTTGTGACCAAGCAAGTTGGATGCACACCCACTTAGTTTCTTTTGTTGAGCTTTCACGTATTTATAGCTCTAGTGCATCCGTTGCATGGCAATCCCTACTCCTCACATTGACATCAATTGATTGGCATCTCCATAGCCTATTGATTAGCTCAATGTGAGACTTTCTACCTTTTTGTCTTCTCACATAACCCCCATCATTATACTTTATTCCACCCATCGTGCTATATCCATGGCTTGCGCTCATGTATTGCGTAAGGGTTGAAAAGGATGAAGCACGTTAAAAAGTATGAACCAATTGCTCGGCATGTCATCGGGGTTATGCATGATGAGAACGTTTTGTGTGACGAAATTGAAGCATGGCCTAGCTATATGATTTTGTAGGGATAAGCTTTCTTTGGCTATGTTATTTTGATAAGACATAATTGCTTGGTTAGCATGTTTGAAGTATTATTGTTTTTATGTCAACATTAAACTTTTATCTTGAATCTTTCGGATCTAAATATTCATGCCACAATAAAAAGAATTACATTGAAAATTATGCTAAGTAGCATTCCACATCAAAAATTCTGTTTTTATCATTTACCTACTCGAGGACGAGCAGGAATTGAGCTTGGGGATGCTTGATACGTCTCCAACGTATCTATAATTTTTGATTGTTTCATGCTATTATATTATCTGTTTTGGATGTTCAATGGGCTTTATTATACACTTTTATATTATTTTTGGGACTAACCTATTAACCGGAGGCCCAGCCCAAATTGCTGTTTTTTTGCCTATTTCATTGTTTCGAAGGAAAGGAATATCAAACGGAGTCCAAACGGAATGAAAGCTTCGGGAACGTGATTTTTGGAACAAACGTGATCCAGAGGACTTGGAGTGGACGTCAAGCAATCAACGAGGAGGCCACGAGGCAGGGAGGCATGCCTACCCCCTGGGCGTGCCCCCACCCTCGTGGGCCGCTCATAGCTCTCCTGACCGACCTATTTTGCCTATATATACTCATAAACCCTGGAAACATCAGAACAGGAGCCGAAACCCTATTTCCACCGCCGCAACTCTCTGTACCCGTCAGATCCCACCTTGGGGCCTTTTCCGGCGCTCCACCGGAGGAGGGATTGATCACGGAGGGCTTCTACATCAACACCATAGCTTCTCCGATGATGTGTGAGTAGTTTACCTCAGACCTTCGGGTCCATAGTTATTAGCTAGATGGCTTCTTCTCTCTCTTTGGATCTCAATACAAAGTTCTCCTCGATTCTCTTGGAGATCTATTCGATGTAATCTTCTTTTGCGGTGTGTTTCTCGAGATCCGATGAATTGTGGGTTTATGATCAAGATTATCTATGAACAATATTTGAATCTCCTCTGAATTCTTTTATGTATGATTTGTTATCTTTGCAAGTCTCTTAGAATTATCAGTTTGGTTTGGCCTACTAGATTGATCTTTCTTGCAATGGGAGAAGTGCTTAGCTTTGGGTTCAATCTTGCAGTGCTCGATCCCATTGACAGAAGGGGAAACGACACATATTGTATTGTTGCCATCGAGGATAAAAAGATGGGGTTTATATCATATTGCTTGAGTTTATCCCTCTACATCATGTCATCTTGCTTAAAGCGTTACGTTGTTCTTATGAACTTAATACTCTAGATGCATGCTGGATAGCGGTCGATGTGTGGAGTAATAGTAGTAGATGCAGGCAGGAGTCGGTCTACTTGTCACGGACGTGATGCCTATATACATGATCATACCTAGATATTCTCATAACTATGCTCAATTCTATCAATTGCTCGACAGTAATTTGTTCACCCACCGTAATACTTATGCTCTTGAGAGAAGCAACTAGTGAAACCTATGGCCCCCGGGTCTATTTTCTATCATATTAATCTACCGTTATTTCTATTACCGTTTATTTTGCTTTCTTTACTTTTAGTGTTTATCATAAAAATACCAAAAATACTATCTTATCATCTCTATCAGTCTCACTTTTGCAAGTGGCCGTGAAGGGATTGACAACCCCTTTATCGCGTTGGTTGCAAGGTTCTTATTTGTTTGTGTAGGTACGTGGGACTTGAGCATGGTCTCCTATTGGATTGATACCTTGGTTCTCAAAAACTGAGGGCAATACTTACGCTACTTTACTGCATCACCCTTTCCTCTTCAAGGGAAAACCAACGCAGTGCTCAAGAGGTAGCAACCCTCGTGTCTCTTGTTCTTTGGGTTCGTCGAGCTAGGCCTCGAGATCGTTGTGAGAGAGAGCTAGGGAGTGAGAGATCTTCGTGCGCACCCCAGTGTTCGAACCTCAAGGGTTTGCGGGAACCTGTAGTCCGACAGCCAGTAAAAACCGGACTCTAATACCTTATGTGTAGTTGTGTCTCCAGCGTGGTGCCCTATGTATGCTTCAGAATGACACTTCTGTAGGATTTTTTCCTATTCATGCTCAGGCACACAACGTTTAATAACACCATCTATTCCTTCTTTATATAAATGTGGGTCATCCCAAAACTAATATCTTAAATCAAAGAAGAACTTTTTCTTTTGTTGGTATGTGAAACTAGGTGGTATATATTTTGCAACAATGTACTTAGGATGGTCTGCATACCAAGAATTATTACGGGAAGCATTTATAATAGTTAATTGCTCATCCGGAAGACTATCATCAATAGGCAGTGGGTCATCAAGAACATTTTCCATCCTCGACAAATTATCTGCTATGGGATTCTCAACTCGTTTTCTATCAAAAATATGCTGGTCAAACTCTTGTAATAATAAAACCCACCTAATTAATCTCGGTTTAGTCATCTTTATTTTCCATAAGGTATTTAATAGCAACATGATTAGTATAAATAGTAACTTTAGAATCAACGATATAAGGTCTGAATTTATCACATGTAACCACTGCTAAAAATTATTTCTTAGTAGTAGCATAATTTCTTTGAGGGTTGTCTAGAGTTTTACTAGCATATTGAATAACATTCAGTTTCCTATCAACTCTTTGACCGAGAAGAACACCAAAAGTATAATCACTAGCATCACACATAATTTCACAAGCCAAGTTCCAATCATGTGATTGAATAATAGGTGCATAAATTAAGGTTTTCTTAAGTATTTCAAAGGCTTCTACACAATCATCATCAGAAACAAATGGAACGTCCTTTTGAAGGAGATTAGCTAGTGGCCTAGAAATCTTAGAGAAATCTTTAATGAACCTCCTATAAAAACTAGCATAACCAAGGAAGCTTCTTATACCTTTAATAACTTTAGGGCATGGCATTTTCTCAATTGCATCAACTTTAGCTTTATCTATTTCAATACCTCGTTCGAAGATTTTATGGCCAAGTAGTATACCTTCGTTTACTATGAAGTGGAACTTCTCCCAATTCAAGACAAAATTAGCTTCTTCACATCTCTACAAAACTCGATCAAGGTTGCTTAAGCAATCATGAAAAGAAGTCCCGTAAATAGAAAAATCGTCCATGAATACATCAACAATCTTTTCACAAAAATCAGAGAATATAGCGGTCATACATCTTTGAAAGGTAGAGGTGCATTGCATAAACCAAAAGTGATGTGGAGCATCCAATGGTCATCCCCATGGACCTACCATCGTCTCATCAAGTGCCAAGAGGACCAATGACACGAGCATGAGCTAGAGCCCTCAAGACCGAGGTGACATATTTCCTTAGTGATATTCCATATGATCCACTTGAGACATGGTTACTACCTAACTCCGGAATGTTGTGCATGATCAGGTACCAAGAAGGCCCCCTCGAAGATGCACGTGAAGACAGACAAGCCCCCAAGTACAAGAGTGAAGAGGAACGACGGAAGGAACTGAAGAAGTCCCCAGGACCCGGACATACGACGACTAGCCCCGGACATCTAGCCCCTGAAGCATCCCTCACAGCCACCACCCTTCATGTCAAGGCTATTGGGCCCAAACATTCGGCCCAGCCCGGACATCCGGCCCGAAACCCGGAAATCCAGCTCCTCCTATACAGAGAGCAACCGAATCGGCCAAGTCAGCCCGGACATCCGGCCTGTCCCGATCCGCCGGACATCCGGTCTCCAGCTCGGAAATCCGGACCCCGCCTATATAGAGAGCACCAAGACCAGCCTCGACCGCCTGGACATCCGGCGCCAGCCCGGACATCCGGCACTTCGTGAAGGCCCGGACATTCGGCCCGACACCCGGATGTCCGGCTCCCCTATCTGTGCACAGTAAAGGGCCGAGGCCCATGTACCCATTCGCACACTTAGACTATATATACTCCTCCTCCCTTTTTCTACGGTTAGAAAAGGATTAGCTCATTTGAGAGATAGAGCTTTGCTCATCCGCTTGATACCTTCTCCATCGGAGTTCACGACCTCTACGGAGAAGATCCCCCAAGTGGATTTAAGACCCCTAATGGAAAGACCCCTCAAGACCTCCTCATGGAGAAGAACTACTGCCTCTTGTATTATCCTTTGTTGCATTTGGATCTTGTATCACTCGTTATGTTCATGGGTCTAGCACAGGTGTGATTGTTTCTCGTTTATTTGAGTGTTTCTCCTCGTGTTTCCCCTTGTATTCTTCATGTTCTTCGTAGGACCCACTCCATTTCGTGAAAGATCGGCCCTAGGGTTTCCACCCTACATCATCTTGGTATCATGAGCCTTCGTTGATCATGATGGAGCCCTACCCTTGTTTTCTAGCCTTGTTTTGTTGATTTTTCCCCAAATTCGAAAATCCCCACAAAAATAGCCCTCCCAATTTTTTTTGTGATATGTTGGTGTCATGAAGTTTTGTTGGATTTGATCCGTGGATTTCATGTGTAGCAGGTAGATCTAGCTTTTCCCCATATTTTCCCCAATTTCCATCCACGAAATCTCTCGAATTTAGCCCCAGAATCCCCCTTTTCCACGCGAGTTCATCGAGTTGATCTCGGATTTGGAGGCCCAGACATTTGGCCCGTGCCCCCGGACATCCGGCCCGATAGCTAGGACATCCGGCCTCCCGCAGCTCCACTTCTTCCACCACTTCCCTCCCGCATAACTTTCTCCAAATATTGCCCAGGTTTCCGCTTACACTTTCGCATACCACCACTGTTTTTCACAACCACCATCGCTTACTGCTACAACTCCGAAAATTTTGACACGATTTCTTCTTTGAGAATTTGAGTTGCGGTTTCCGTTTCCTAACGCGTTTCGGCAACTTAGGGACGGTTTGACATCGACATCACCGCCGCTCATCTTTGACACGGACTCATCATCGACAACAACCGCTCAACAATTTTGACACCTTCAACCGTAAGCAAGGACGGTAACCACGACGAGACCTTTGTCCACTCCTTGCCATTGCATTGTAACCCTATAGCCCATTTTGCGTACCTTTCCTATCGAGACTAGCCATTGAGTACTGCCGGCAATGTTACTTGTGCACATTAGTGATCATAGCTCCCATTGCATACATACCATACCATATTGGTATACATATCTTGGCATAATCCCTTGTGTCACAAGGTTGTCATAGCATATACACAATTGCTCTCTTGGTTCGTGCAGTTTTCCATAAGTGGCCAAGGAAATAGCTCAAAAGAGAAGGAGCCAAACAAGCTTTTAAGTGAAAGGAAAAGATAAGCAAAGCGCTTTTAAGCAAGAAGCATAGCATCATACTACATGAGGATTGTCATACTCGATCATCTTGGATCATATCGTCGGAACACCATACACATAGCATACTTGGGATAGAAGTTGTTGCATTTTGCTTAGTAGGTTGTGCACAAGTCTCGTATCTGCCTATTGTGCAATCGAGCTAGCACCTCTCTAGCATTGTGCAACAAGAGCACTTTCGTGGATTCCACATTTTGGCTCATTCCTTGGTTGCACGACCCCATCTGTCTATCCGTGTGTGTGTTTCCGTGTACCATATCTTGCTATTGGTCTACTTGTTGCATTTGCAAATTTGCGAATCTTTTTCAACATCATCGAGTCTTGCTAACATTTGCATTAAATTTTATGCCACCATCCTAACCAAGCTACACCAAAGGATTTATTTGTGTAGGTGTGAGAGATTGACGAGATACGGTAACAATTGTGCTATTTCTTTGTTACATCATTGAGTGATCTTTGATCCATTATCAACATCAGTCAAGGTACATTTGGTATTATTCTTATCTTTCCTCCACTCACATATTTACTTGAAATGATGGATAGGCTAACTACTTCTACCAACCCACTCTTCATCGAGCAAGACGAGGACCCAAACACTTATGTCACCAAGAACCACCTCTTCGGCGCACAAAGAGCATTGCATCAAGAACAACAAGCATTGAGAGATTGCATCGACAATCTCGCCACCGACTTGCAACATTCCGAGCAACGTACAAGAGACTATTTCGGCAACAAGCTCGATAAACAAAAACAAGAGAACCATGCAAGAATGGATGAGATTTGTGCCTTGTTTGTCAACCGCTTTTCTACCACTTTGTCATATTCAAGACGAAGCCACTTGAGTCGACACTCCTACGACAACTCAAGTACCCTGATGTCGACCATTCTACGTCGAGCCACGTGCCAAGACCGTCAAGCAAACCAGAATCCTCTACACGACATTGATACTCAAGAGCAACTTCTAGTGTAAGAACACTGACATCGTCAAAATTAAGATACCTTTGCGCAAGCACAAGAACGGTAATGCCAACACCAAGACGAGCAAAACGGCAAAGCTCTTCGTCAACAACAACAACGGCGTGAAGCACAAGCACTTGAGGCGCAACGTGCCCTCCAAGACACAAATCGTGCCGTTGCCGCATGCAACCGCCATACTCGTGAGCAAGAAGAAGCACTTCAAGATGAATTTCAAGAGAGGAACTATCAAGCATGATTTCACCGACAAGTTCCACAAGCTCCTCCACAAGCTCGACGAGAACCACAAGTTCACCAAGAGCAACAATACAATGGGAATCCTCCATGCCAAGAGCAAGTTGAGGGAGACAATCCTCCTCATTAAGAACGTCATCACCCTCGACCCCAACACAATGAAGAACAATGCTACAGCAAACTCAAGTTCACCATGCCCAAGTTTTCCGGGAGCAATGATCCCGACGATTATCTTTCATGGGCATTGAAGGTTGACAAGATTTTCCGTTTGCACAACTATGAGGAAGAGAAGAAGATTGCCATGGCATCTCTCGAGTTCCAAGACTATGTCCTCATTTGGTGGGAGGAAGTCACTGAGCGTCGAGAAGCAAGAGGTGAACCACCAATAACAACTTGGGATCAAATGAAGGATGTCATGAGAGCGCGTTGTGTGCCAACATACTATAACCGCGACCTCTTCAAGTGACTACAACTCCTCAAGCAAGAAACAAAGAGCGTTGAAGAGCACTAGAAGGAAATGGAGATTTCCATGATTCGAGCAAATGTCACGGAAGATGATGAGCAAACTATGGCACGTTTCTTGAATGGACTCAATCACCCTATCAAGAAAATCGCCGACTTCGAACCATACATCGAGCTAGTGCATCAAGCTACTAAAGAGGAGCGACAAGTGCAATATGACTTCAGGTATGCCAAATACTCTTCCAAGACATATGACTCATACAATCAAGATTCAACAACTACACCAACTTCTACCTCAACCAAACCTTCTCCAAGCACCGGCGACAAGTCAAGTTACAAGAAAACTTCGACAACATCAAGTCGTCCTCCGACTACAAGCAACTTCAAGTCGAGAGCTTCATCATCTACCACTCCACCAGATGAGACCATCAAGACAAGTTCCATCAAATGCTTCACATGCAGCGGCCGAGGCCACAAGTCCTTCAAGTGTACCAATAAGCGCACCATGATCCTCAACGACGTCGGCACATACAACTCCATGAGTGAAGGAGAAATGGAAGCCCTTGAGAATGTGGCTATGCACCGGCAAGTAAATGAAGATGAAGATGACCAAGTCTTTTGTGACAAAGATTCGAGCCCGCTTTCGTTGTCTCCAAGGTATTTACTCTTCAACATCAACAAGACGAAGACCAAAGATATCATATCTTCCACACCAAGGCAGGTATCAATGTAAGGTCCGTGAAGGTCATCATCGATGGAGGAAGTTGCCATAACATGGCAAGTGAATAACTATGCTCCAAGCTCCAATTGGTCAAGATGAAGCACCCGCATCCCCACAGGGTCCAATGGCTTAGTGACTCAGACACAATTCAAGTGGAACACATGGTCCAAGTCTCCTTCATGATCAGAGCATACGAAGACACATTGGAGTGTGACGTTGTTACTATGTCCGTTTGCCACCTCCTACTTGGACGACCTTGGCAATTTGACCATGGTGTCATCCACATGGGTGAATCAATCACTATAGCTTCAAGATGAAAGGGAAGGAGTATGTGATGCGACCTATGTATCCAAGCCAAGTGATCGCCGACAAACAAGCAAACAACCATGGAGAAACTAATGAGAGAGCGAACCACCAAAAAGAGAGTGAGCGCCACAAGCCAAAATTGAGTGCCTCCATGGTGAGCGACAAGAAAAACTTAGCGCTATTTCGGTGTCAAAACCGGCGGATCTCGGCAGGGGGTCCCGAACTGTGCGTCTAAGGTCGATGGTAACAGGAGACAGGGGACACAATGTTTACCTAGGTTCGGGCCCTCTCTATGGAGGTAATACCATACTTCCTGCTTGATTGACCTTAATGAATATGAGTATTACAAGAGTTGCTCTACCACGAGATCGTAGTGGCTAAAACCTAGAAGTCTAGCCTGTATGACTACGATAATGAACCTCCCCTCCTCCGCACTATGTCCTCCGGTTTATATAGACACCGGGAGGATCTAGGGTTACACAAGGTCGGTTACAAAGAAGGAATCTACATATTTGGTCGCCAAGCTTGCCTTCCACACCAAGGAGAGTCCCATCCAGACATGGGTGCAGTCTTCGGTCTTCGTATCTTCACAGCCCATCAATCCGGCCCACGGCTAACAGGTCGGACGCCCGAGGACCCCTTAGTCCAGGACTCCCTCAGTAGCCCCTGAACGTGGCTTCAATGACAAGGTATCCGGCGCGTAGATCTGTCTTCGGCATTGCAAGGCGGGTTCCTCCTTCCGAACTCCAAGATAGTCTTCGGACGTACTGAACGTGTCCGGACCTATAACAGACACACCAAAGACAACCGCAGAGAGAATGTAATATTCCACGAGTCCAATCCGCTGACAACCTTTTGCAAGATGACATCACATCTGTTCGGTCACTATATTGAACCGTTTTTGTCTGCCGTTCCGTGTTTCGAGATGCGGTTTCCATTGGCATGTCTTGTCAAAGCAGAGATCGTGTCCCCTTATTGCGGGATTTTCATCAATGCTGGCGTGGGTAACCCAACCATGCCGTTTACACAGCCCTTGGGAATAGGCGAGTTTTTGGGCGAGTGGGGAGGCGTTCGATATTTACTGCCTTTATAAGGGGATAAGGATTCCCCCTTCTTCTCCCACGCCTTCTCTCTTCCTCTGCCTTTCCACCCCTGAGCTCCAGCGCCCAAGTTCTCATCTTCTTCCCACTTGAGCTAGCACTCAACCATGTCCGGATCCGGAGGCCAAGGCAAGTGGATGGTCTCCTCCATCAAGGAGAAGGACATTACTGAGCTCCGGGCGGCCAGGTACTTGGCGGAGGAAATTCCCCATGGTCTGTCGGCCCAGGGACAAGTCGTCCCCACGCCGAAGCCCAGCGAGAGGGTGGTATTGATCCCTCATTTCTTCCGCGGACTAGGGTTTCCACTCCACCCTTTCTTCCGTGGGCTGATGTACTATTACGGGATAGACTTTCATGATCTATCCCATAACTCCTTCCTCAATATCTCGGCGTTCATCGTCGTGTGTGAGGCCTTCCTCCGCATCCAACCCCACTTCGAGTTGTGGCTCAAAGTCTTCAACGTGAAGCCGAAGGTGGTGGACGGCCAGCACACGGAGTGCATAGGAGCCATGGTCAGTAAGCTGACCAATGTCTCCTGGCCGAAAGGCATTTTCATGGAGACTGTCAAGGAATGGCAGAAACAATGGTTCTACATCACAGAACCCCGTGGCACAAACTGGGCCACGGCTGCCGAATTTAACTATGGCGCTCCCATGCGACTCACCTCCTGGGTCGAGAAGAGCCCGAACTGGTGTTCGCCAGATGAGCTGATAGCGCTGCAGACGCGCATTCAAAGCATGGTGGACAAGGATGTCAAACTTGTCGATATAATCCAGGTGATGATAGTTCGCCGGATTCTCCCGTGCCAAAGCCGAAGCCTCCCACTATGGAAGTTCAATCCGAAGAAGCACCATACCCTGAAGAGGCTCTTCGAAACCCCTCACGAAGACGCGTGGAAGTTGCTCTTCAAGGGCAACGAAACATCGCCAGCCACGGATTCGGACCGTGGGCATGATATTAACCACCCCGCCAGCGAGGTAAGTTTTTAACGCGTCCTCTACTTGTTTGTTTCAAGGAGGATATCTGAACTTTTACTGTCATTGCTTCTTCAGGAATGGATGGAGACGGCGAAGCAGATCCAGTGTCCGGCTCCGCTGCCTGAAGAACCAGTCATTCCGCGTTTAGCAAAGATGCTGGTGCCGGCGCCCTATACGGCGCCGGCGAAGAAGGCCACGGGGAAGGCCAAGGGGGTCCGTAGTGGCACCCTCCATAAGGGCGCTTCGGGCGCGACATCCGAAGACAAGACCCGATCCTCCGTCGCCGAAGACGACGATGATGAGGAGGAGGAGAGCGACTCTCCCCCTGATGGGGGGAGAAAGAAGAGGGCGGCCTCCACAATTCTGGAGGCGGAGGCGCCCAAGAAGGGGAAAGGCCCGCTCGCGGGCAGCTCCGCATGGGACGTTGACAGCAGTCTGGCGCGACGCCCCCGCACTAAGACTCGGGCCGCATCGTAAGTGCTAAGACTTGTACATGCCCATAAATCTCGCCTCTCCTCTTTGTCATATTGACATGGTTAATTATGTTGTTGCGGTCTGGCCCACGACAGCTCCCAGCGATCCTCATCAAGAGGCTCGTTGGATTCAAAGGAGATGGCCAGCGAGACACCGCAGGGCGCATACTCTCCCAAGGCCAAGGGAGATGACGAGGTGCTCCCCCAACGGACCTTCCCAGGCCAGGGGAGGTTTAGGAGGCCGTCAAGGAGGCACTAGAGGGCGGTGCCTCGGCCGCCGGGCACATCGGGGAGCAAGCCCCCATGGAGACTGACGATAGGGGTCGAGCTCAGTTCGGCCCCCATAAGAGCACGGATCCGGAGACTCATACGTCCCCAGGATCCGACACACTGCTTCCTTCAAGAGAAGGAGGCATGCCCGTCCCGCCGGCGACCTCTGTCCAACCAGAGGCGCCGGACAATCTGTTGGAAGCGCTGCGAGGCGCTTCCGTTGTGGAAGACCATCGTATCCTTATGGGTATGGTGATTGAGAAGGTTCAGTCCGTTAAAAGCGGACTGACCGAAGCCTGCCGTAGCCTGCTGACAGGTTTTGAGGTAAGCGGCGTTTAATCAAGAAAATCCCCACATAGATAGTAGCCCCTGAGACACTGTCCGATGTTCGGAAAGAATAGCCGGACAAAGGATCAATTAAATTTCGCAGGAAACTAACCAAATTGTGTCTGATGTGAATAAGTAGGTGTCACTGCTGGCCGTGACTTCTCACACTGCCGAAGTCGCCGGACTAAAGCAGAAACTGGAGCGGGCCGAAAAAGAGCTCGGCCAGGCGAGGAAGCAGCTGGAAGACCAGCAAGGTATGCAATAGCTCGCTATATACTCGGAAAGAGTAAATGATGTATACTGACCGTAGTGTCATAATATGTGTAGGGGCGACGACCAAGGTCGTGGCCCTGAAAGAGGCCCTGGACGAAGCCGAGGGGAAAGCTATCAAGGAGCAGGACGCTCGCAAGAAGCTAAAGGCCTGGCTAAACAAGGTCCAGCAAGAGCTCCAGGACGCGGTGAAGAAGAACGAGACCCTGGAGGGCGATGTTTCGGCTCGAGAGACCGAACTCTCCAAGGCTTGTCAAAGCGCGGAAGCGGCCCGGGTTGAAGCCCAGGGCGCCCTCCAGGAGATCCAAGAGGCCAGGAAGATCGCAGCGGATAAGGCGTTTAGTATGCAAAGCAAATATGTAAGGAGGAAGTATCTTTTACTAACCCGGATTCGGAGTTCAACGGGAGCCTTTGCTGATCTGCCATGTAGTGTGTCTGATGCCGCGGAGTTTTTCTGAGCCGAAGAAGGGAGCTCCACGGAGAAGCTCTTCTGGTCGCAATATCTTGCGCTAGAACATCCAGTGCCCTTTAGCAACCAGCTAAAGCAGCTGGTCGAGCTGCACAGGGTGGCCGAACTGGCCATGAAGGATTTAATAATCCGGCTATGGCCAGCCGAAGCTATACCCAGCTGTTAATTCGGCCTTGTGAAGCGGCTGGTGGATGCCTGTCCTCGGCTGGACACCGTCAAGCGGTCCGTCTACATCGAGGGCGCGCTCCTGGCCTTCTCCTATTTCAAGGTGTGGTGGGCGAAGATGGACACCGTCAAGCGGTCCGTCATCATCAGGCATGTGAATATTTAGAAACCAGTGAATAAACTCCATTTTGTCTTGAGGATCACATGGGCCATAGATATTTGAAAGAATCCAAGACTGATTGGAAAGCAAACTGGTGAACTGCATGGAAAGTGAGAACCTGTTTTGTGCAATGATCTCCCTAGAGAATTGTGAGCCATTCCAGGCCACAAGAAGCCCCCCAGAAGCTCCAACAGAGGGGAGGAAGGCAAAGTTATTAATTCTAGAGGGGCAGAATTTTTTTAAGTAAGCAGTGTCAAAGGTCTCTCTTTTGGTTTCTTGAAGGCACACAATATTACAATCACTCTCATCAATCTTCTGTCTTAAAGCCAAGCATTTGTCCTCAGAATTCATACCTCTAATGTTCCAATTTAAGATATTCCAGTTTCTGTTGTTGTTATTCATGGAAACAAAAAAAGATTTTGTACCAGAGAGCAAGCACCACCACTTGATCATCATCCAAGAAGGGAAGAAGCTGGCATAATGCCCTGATCCACAACAGAACATAATTCCAGCAGTGCAACCAAAGATGACACATGAAAAGACTAGCAGGAAAGTACAGCCACAGGCATACAAGGTTCAGAAAGCACCAAGACCCAAGTCTTACAGATGGCAAAAGCAGCAACAAACTAAGAGGTGTGGGACTACAGACACAATCCCACCACATAACACTCCAAGAGGGGTCCCTAAACATTAAGAAGAGGTGGTAGCATTCGGGTCCATAGTTATTAGCTAGATGGCTTCTTCTCTCTCTTTGGATCTCAATACAAAGTTCTCCTCGATTCTCTTGGAGATCTATTCGATGTAATCTTCTTTTGCGGTGTGTTTCTTGAGATCCGATGAATTGTGGGTTTATGATCAAGATTATCTATGAACAATATTTGAATCTCCTCTAAATTCTTTTATGTATGATTTTTTATCTTTGCAAGTCTCATCGAATTATCAGTTTGGTTTGGCCTACTAGATTGATCTTTCTTGCAATGGGAGAAGTGCTTAGCTTTGGGTTCAATCTTGCGGTGCTCGATCCCAGTGACAAAAGGGGGAACGATATTGTTGCCATAGAGGATAAAAAGGTGGGGTTTATATCATATTGCTTGAGTTTATCCCTCTACATCATGTCATCTTGCTTAAAGCGTTACTCTGTTCTTATGAATTTAATAATCTAGATGCATGCTGGATAGCGGTCGATGTGTGGAGTAATAGTAGTAGATGCAGGCACGAGTCGGTCTACTTGTCACGGACGTGATGCCTATATACATGATCATACCTAGATATTCTCATAACTATGCTCAATTCTATCAATTTGTAACATCCCAAATTTTCAAATTTGGATTGTTAATAGGATCATTCTTTTTCGTCATGATTTCTATGCATATTTGAATTTTTTGAATATTCAAATCAGTATTGCAACTTAAGGCAAATTGTTGGAGTGGAGATAACATGACTTCTCCCCTGTTATAAAAAGTTCATAATGATCAAAATATTATTTGGAGTTCACCTGGTGTATTTCTGCAATTTTATAAACTCCAAATGATTTTTATATTTGTGTTATACTGCTTTTTGTGTATTCTTTATTGCATAAAATAAGGTTTACAAAATTGCATTAGAGTTGGAACTAAGATTCATGTAGTTTATATTAGTAATGCAACTTTACTATATTTTTTGGTGATTTTTGGGAATTTTTCTAGTATTTGCTTTTACCTAGTTTATTTATAATTCCTATAGCGGAGGTTTAAAAAAAGGGCAACGCGCGCACCGTGCAGTCGGGCAGCACTGCTTCTGCCCAACTCCTTTCCTCGCCCGCGCGCGTAGTCCAGCAAGCAGGCCAGCCCATTTCGGCGCAGACCGCAGCCCATCCCGGAGCTCCCTTTCTTTCTTGTGTTTTTCTCTTCCAGCTGCTCTCTGCCGCTGATGGCTCTGGCCCACTTGCCATCATCGGCACAAAACCGTGTTCGTTAGGAACACGAGGTCGAATCGATCGATTCTTGACCCCAGGACACGGGATCCACCCTATATAAGTTCCCCAACCCCTCCTCTACCGATTTTTCTTCGTTTCGTCGCCTCCCGTGCCCTAGAACGACGCCCAGATCTCGCCGGAGTTTGCCGCCGTCTGAAGCTTCTGCCGGTCGATTGCATCGCCTCTGGAGGTTCCCAGCTTCTCCTCCTGCCCCTAGTCTCTTCCCCTTGGTCTCGTCTCTCTCCCTCACCTATTAGTTCTCGCAGGGAAGCACCCACCCGAGTGCTTCGAGCTCGCCCCAATGAACACCCCACCGCCCGAGCTCCTGCCACCCTCTGCGGTCATCCCCGCTCGCTACCGACGCCGCTGAGGACGTCGTCGAGACCGCAGCAGAGCTCCACGCCCCGTACGATACCCTCCGGAGTCTGGAGACCACCGGAGCAGGCGCCACCTTCGCCGCCCAAGCCGCCGGCGCCGTCCTTCTCCAACTCCGATGACGCCCAGCTCTTTTCTCAGATGAGCACGTCTCCCTGCCGTCCGATCTTCTTTAAACGGCCGGGATTAGATCATCTGTGTTTTTTTTCATTTCCGAACCATTATCTGTTAAGTTGCGGCCGTCCGTCGTTTAGCCTCCACAGCGAACACATCACAGGCAATAGTAATGCGCCACGTGGCACATCCACAGCCGCAACAGTTCTTCGAAGAGATCTATTTTTGACACAATATTCTTTTGATAGATTCCATCTCAAAATTTCATTTAAGTATATCTTGAGAACCGTAACTCCAAATTAATCGATTCTTTTTCCTATATACTCATTTTGACTAGGAGGATCCAGTAGAACCAAAATTTCACATTTTTGAACTATTCAAATTTGAACTCAAACTTCCGGAGGCCATATCTTTTAAACCGTTGATCCAAATTAGTTGATTCTTTTTGCATTGTGATCCTACTAGCGTGTACATAATCTATGCCTTGCGATATGTTATGCTATTTAAGTTTTTATTTGAATTCATTGCTGTTGACTGTATTGTGGTGTTATGTGAGTACGGTTTATTTATCGGTGCCTTCGTTATCATATAGATTGTCCGAAGTGTGAAGCGAATCAGAATTAAGCGTTAGAGTACTTCAATACCGTTCAAGGCAAGTTTGCACTTTGATTTTGCTTATCCTATATTCTGCTATGCAAGTGTGGTTTTATGCTATGATATATGTTTGGCCTAGCCGTGTTGTCATGTTTTGGTATTTATTGTATTATGTGTTGGTGTGATCAACTTGCTATGGTAGGCGTGGGCATGTGTCGAGTGATGATGCATGGAAGTGGTGAGCGCTTATAGCTGTAGGCTCGGGACTTTTACTCAGGTGAATGCGTCACTGGCTGAGCGCTCTATTGTACCTAGAGAATGCGCCATGGCTGAGCGCACTTGAGTTGTCGGGGCTTTTTCTCATGTGAATGCGTCACTCGCTGCGCGCTCTATTGTCCCTAGAGAATGCGCCAGGACTGAGCGCACTTGAGACATCTTGAAGATCTTTGTCATCTGTGTTGTGTGCACCTTGCCTATGTCGTGGAGGTAGGTGAAGGTAGTTTTACGCGAAACCAAACTTGAGTGTTTTGTTTGTCATGCTTTGCTTTGTGGATGTAGGTTTGCTATATCATATTGTGTAATTTGCCAATACATTCAATGTATTGACCCTTTGTGGCTGCAACTTATCATGTTGCAGGATTTTCAGATGATCAGTGAGACACAGTAGGGTCGCGAGTCTTCACTCAACATTTCGCCAGTGGGCATTGACGGGACTCATCATTTGTTAGGCTACATTTCCGCTGTTATTATTGAATAAAGCTAGCTATGTGCTACTCAGTTTTTAATACCTTATGAATTCTGGATCATACGTTATAGTAAATGATGCACTTGTTATTTGATATTCATATGTACTGTGTGTGCTAGCGAGTCGATCCAGGGACTAGCACTGTAAGCATAGAGACATCGAATCTTACCAGGTTCGGGTCGTTACACAATTGCTCGACAATAATTTGTTCACCCACCGTAATACTTATGCTCTTGAGAGAAGCCACTAGTGAAACCTATGGCCCCCGGGTCTATTCTCTATCATATTAATCTACCGTTATTTCTATTACCGTTTATTTTGCTTTCTTTACTTTTAGTCTTTATCATAAAAATACCAAAAATATTATCTTATCATCTCTATCAGATCTCACTTTTGCAAGTGGCCGTGAAGGGATTGACAACCCCTTTATCGCGTTGGTTGCAAGGTTCTTATTTGTTTGTGTAGGTACGTGGGACTTGAGCGTGGTCTCCTACTGGATTGATACCTTGGTTCTCAAAAACTGAGGGAAATACTTACGCTACTTTATTGCATCACCCTTTCCTCTTCGAGGGAAAACCAACGCAGTGCTCAAGAGGTAGCTAGAAGGATTTCTGGCGCCGTTGCCGGGGAGTCTACGCACAAGTCAAGACATACCAAGTACCCATCACAAACTCTTATCCCTCGCATTACATTATTTGCCATTTGCCTCTCGTTTTCCTCTCCCCCACTTCACCCTTGCCGTTTTATTCGCCCTATTTTCCCTTCGCCTCTTTTTGCTTGCCTCTTGTTGCTTGTTGCCCTCATGGCTCTGCCTAGATTTGGTGATATTCACCTTAAAAGGTTGGAAGATATTGAAAGCAATGTCAGAAGTTTTATGACTTTACAATTTGAGCATGATAATTTCTTTAGAAACGAGCTTAAGGAACAAAAAGGCTTTATGGAGTACATGAATAAGGAGCTTGATGATATGTCTAAGGAATTCTATGGTTTGAAATCTCAGATTGCTCATTTTGAAATTAATAGCTGAAATTTCGGATAAGCATGCCACCTTAGTTAATAAGATGGCCGCTAAATAGGAAATTTTTTATGAGAATAAAGATGAAGATCTAAAAGTTATTGATGTGTCTCCTATTAAATCTTTGTTTTGCAATATGAATCTTGATAATGATGGGACTGGAGATGAGTCAACTTTAGTTAAAAGGCGTCCCAATAATTCGGAGTTTTTAGATCTTGATGCAAAAATTGGTAAAAGTGGGATTAAAGAGGTTAAAAGTTTAGATAGCAATGAACCCACTATTTTAGTTTTCAAGGAATTTAACTATGATAATTGCTCTTTAATAGATTGTATTTCCTTGCTGCAATCCGTGCTAAATTCTCCTCATGCTTATAGTCAAAATAAAGCCTTTACTAAACATATCGTTGATGCTTTGATGCAATCTTATGAAGAAAAACTTGAGTTGGCAGTTTCTATCCCTAGAAAACTTTATGATGAGTGGGAACCTACAATTAAAATTAAAATTAAAGATCATGAATGCTATGCTTTGTGTGATTTAGGTGCTAGTGTTTCCACGATTCCAAAAACTTTGTGTGATTTGCTAGGTTTCCGTGAATTTGATGATTGCTCTTTAAACTTGCACCTTGCGGATTCCACTATCAAGAAACCTATGGGAAGAATTAATGATGTTCTTATTGTTGCAAATAAGAATTATGTGCCCGTAGATTTATTGTTCTTGATGTAGATTGCAATCCTTCATGTCCTATTATTCTTGGTAGACCTTTCCTTAGAACGATTGGTGCAATTATTGATATGAAGGAAGGGAATATTAGATTCCAATTTCCGTTAAGGAAAGGCATGGAACACTTCCCTAGAAAGAATATTAAATTACCTTATGAATTTATTATGAGAGCCACTTATGGATTGCCCACCAAAGATGGCAATACCTAGATCTACCCTCGCTTCTATGCCTAGCTAGGGGCGTTAAACGATAGCGCTTGTTGGGAGGCAACCCAATTTTATTTTAGTTCTTTGCTTTTTGTTCCTGTTTAGCAATAAATATTTGATTTAGCCTCTGGTTAGATCTTTTTATGTTTTAATTAGTGTTTGTGCCAACTGAAACCTATAGGATCTTCTTGGATAATAGTTATTTGATCTTGCTGAAAAAGTCAGAAACTTTCTGTTCACGAAAACAATTGTTTAAAATCACCAGAAAGTGATAAAATACTGATTCCAATTGCAGTAGATCAATAAACAAATTTTGTAGGATTTCCTATTTTAGAAGAACTTTTTGAGTTACATAAGTTTGCGTTAGATGCAGATTACTATAGACTGTTCTGTTTTTGACAGATTCTGTTTTTCGTGTGTTGTTTGCTAATTTGATGAATCTATGGCTAGTAAAAGATCTTATAAACCATAGAGAAGTTGGAATACAGTGGGTTTAACACCAATATAAATAAATAATGAGTTAAATACAGTACCTTAAAGTGGTGGTTTGTTTTATTTCGCTAACGGAGCTCATGAGATTTTCTGTTGAGTTTTGTGTTGTGAAGTTTTCAAGTTTTGGGTAAAGATTTGATGGATTATGGAACAAGGAGTGGCAAGAGCCTAAGCTTGGGGATGCCCAAGGCACCCCAAGGTAAAATTCAAGGACAACCAAAAGCTTAAGCTTGGGGATGCCCCGGAAGGCATCCCCTCTTTCGTCTTCGTCTATCGGTAACTTTACTTGGGGCTATATTTTTTATTCACCACATGATATGTGTTTTGCTTGGAGCGTCTTGTATGATTTGAGTATTTGATTTTTAGTTTACCACAATCATCCTTTCTGTACAAACCTTTTGAGAGAGACACACATGATTCGGAATTTATTAGAATACTCTATGTGCTTCGCTTATATCTTTTGAGCTATATAGTTTTTGCTCTAGTGCTTCACTTATATCTTTTAAAGCACGGTGGTGGTTCTATTTTATAGAAATTATTGATCTCTCATGCTACACTTATATTATTTTGAGAGTCTTAAACAGCATGGTAATTTGCTTTAAATGTGAAATTAGTCCTAATATGATAGGCATCCAAGATGAGTATAATAAAAACTTCCATATTGAGTTCATTGAATATCGTGAGAAGTTTGATACTTGATAAGTGTTTTGAGATATAAAGGTGGTAATATTAGAGTGTGCTAGTTGAGTAATTGTGAAATTCAGAAATACTTTTGTTAAGGTTGGGAAGTCACATAACATGCACGTATGGTAAAAGTTGTGTGACAAATTTGACGCATAAGGTGTTCTTTTATTGCTTTCCTTATGAGTGGCGGTCGGGGACGAGCGATGGTCTTTTCCTACCAATCTATCCCTCTAGGGGCATGCGTAGTAGTACTTTGCTTCGAGGGCTAATAAACTTTTGCAGTAAGTATATGAGTTCTTTATGACTAATGTGAGTCCATGGATTATACGCACTCTCACCCTTCCACAATTTTCTAGCCTCTACGGTACCGTGCATTGCCCTTTCTCACCTTGAGAGTTGGTGCAAACTTCGCCGGTGCATCCAAACCCCGTGATATGATACGCTCTATCACACATAAACTTCCTTATATCTTCCTCAAAACAGCCACCATACCTACCTATCCTGGCATTTCCATAGCCATTCCAAGATATATTGCCATGCAACTTTCCACCGTTTCGTTTATTATGACACGCTTCATCATTGTCATATTGCTTTGCATGATCATGTAGTTGACATTCTATTTGTGGCAAAGCCACCATTCATAATTTTTTATACATGTCACTCTTGATTCATTGCATATCCCGGTACACCGCCGGAGGCATTCACATAGAGTCATATTTTGTTCTAAGTGTTGAGTTGTAATTCTTGAGTTGTAAGTAATTAAAAGTGTGATGATCATCATTATTAGAGCATTGTCCCATGTGAGGAAAGGATGATGGAGACTATAATTCCCCCACAAGTCAGGATGAGATTCCGGACTAAGAAAAGAAAAGGAAAAAAAGAGGCCAATGAAAAAAAAGAGAAGGCCCAAAAAATGAGAGAAAAAGAGAGAAGGGACAATGTTACTATCCTTTTTCCACACTCGTGCTTCAAAGTAGCACCATGATCTTCATGATAGAGAGTCTCCTATGTTGTCACTTTCATATACTAGTGGGAATTTTTCATTATAGAACTTGGCTTGTATATTCCAATGATGGACTTCATCAAAATGCCCTAGGTCTTTGTGACCAAGCAAGTTGGATGCACACCCACTTAGTTTCTTTTGTTGAGCTTTCATATATTTATAGCTCTAGTGCATCCGTTGCATGGCAATCCCTACTCCTCACATTGACATCAATTGATGGGCATCTCCATAGCCTATTGATTAGCTCAATGTGAGACTTTCTACCTTTTTGTCTTCTCACATAACCCCCATCATTATACTTTATTCCACCCATCGTGCTATATCCATGGCTTGCGCTCATGTATTGCGTAAGGGTTGAAAAGGCTGAAGCACGTTAAAAAGTATGAACCAATTGCTCGGCTTGTCATCGGGGTTATGCATGATGAGAACGTTTTGTGTGACGAAATTGAAGCATGGCCTAGCTATATGATTTTGTAGGGATAAGCTTTCTTTGGCTATGTTATTTTGATAAGACATAATTGCTTGGTTAGCATGTTTGAAGTATTATTGTTTTTATGTCAACATTAAACTTTTATCTTGAATCTTTCGGATCTAAATATTCATGCCACAATAAAAAGAATTACATTGAAAATTATGCTAAGTAGCATTCCACATCAAAAATTCTGTTTTTATCATTTACCTACTCGAGGACGAGCAGGAATTAAGCTTGGGGATGCTTGATACGTCTCCAACGTATCTATAATTTTTGATTGTTTCATGCTATTATATTATCTGTTTTGGATGTTCAATGGGCTTTATTATACACTTTTATATTATTTTTGGGACTAACCTATTAACCGGAGGCCCAGCCCAAATTGCTGTTTTTTTGCCTATTTCATTGTTTCGAAGGAAAGGAATATCAAACGGAGTCCAAACGGAATGAAACCTTCGGGAACGTGATTTTTGGAACAAACGTGATCCAGAGGACTTGGAGTGGACGTCAAGCAATCAACGAGGAGGCCACGAGGCAGGGAGGCATGCCTACCCCCTGGGCGCGCCCCCACCCTCGTGGGCCGCTCATAGCTCTCCTGACCGACCTGTTTCGCCTATATATACTCATAAACCCTGGAAACATCAGAACAGGAGCCGAAACCCTATTTCCACCGCCACAACTCTCTGTACCCGTCAGATCCCACCTTGGGGCCTTTTCCGGCGCTCCACCGGAGGGGGGATTGATCACGGAGGGCTTCTACATCAACACCATAGCTTCTCCGATGATCTGTGAGTAGTTTACCTCAGACCTTCGGGTCCATAGTTATTAGCTAGATGGCTTCTTCTCTCTCTTTGGATCTCAATACAAAGTTCTCCTCGATTCTCTTGGAGATCTATTCGATGTAATCTTGTTTTGTGGTGTGTTTCTCGAGATCCGATGAATTGTGGGTTTATGATCAAGATTATCTATGAACAATATTTGAATCTCCTCTGAATTCTTTTATGTATGATTTGTTATCTTTGCAAGTCTCTTAGAATTATCAGTTTGGTTTGGCCTACTAGATTGATCTTTCTTGAAATGGGAGAAGTGCTTAGCTTTGGGTTCAATCTTGCAGTGCTCGATCCCATTGACAGAAGGGGAAACGACACATATTGTATTGTTGCCATCGAGGATAAAAAGATGGGGTTTATATCATATTGCTTGAGTTTATCCCTCTACATCATGTCATCTTGCTTAAAGCGTTACGCTGTTCTTATGAACTTAATACTCTAGATGCATGCTGGATAGCGGTCGATGTGTGGAGTAATAGTAGTAGATGCAGGCAGGAGTCGGTCTACTTGTCACGGACGTGATGCCTATATACATGATCATACCTAGATATTCTCATAACTATGCTCAATTCTATCAATTGCTCGACAGTAATTTGTTCACCCACCGTAATACTTATGCTCTTGAGAGAAGCAACTAGTGAAACCTATGGCCCCCGGGTCTATTCTCTATCATATTAATCTACCGTTATTTCTATTACCGTTTATTTTGCTTTCTTTACTTTTAGTGTTTATCATAAAAATACCAAAAATATTATCTTATCATCTCTATCAGTCTCACTTTTGCAAGTGGCCGTGAAGGGATTGACAACCCCTTTATCGCGTTGGTTGCAAGGTTCTTATTTGTTTGTGTAGGTACGTGGGACTTGAGCATGGTCTCCTATTGGATTGATACCTTGGTTCTCAAAAACTGAGGGCAATACTTACGCTACTTTACTGCATCACCCTTTCCTCTTCAAGGGAAAACCAATGCAGTGCTCAAGAGGTAGCAACCCTCGTGTCTCTTGTTCTTTGGGTTCGTCGAGCTAGGCCTCGAGATCGTTGTGAGAGAGAGCTAGGGAGTGAGAGATCTTCGTGCGCACCCTAGTGTTCGAACCTCAAGGGTTTGCGGGAACCCGTAGTCCGACAGCCAGTAAAAACCGGACTCTAATACCTTATGTGCAGTTGTGTCTCTAGCGTGGTGCCCTATGTATGCTTCAGAATGACACTTCTGTAGGATTTTTTTCCTATTCATGCTCAGGCACACAACGTTTAATAACACCATCTATTCCTTCTTTATATAAATGTGGGTCATCCCAAAACTAATATCTTAAATCAAAGAAGAACTTTTTCTTTTGTTGGTATGTGAAACTAGGTGGTATATATTTTGCAACAATGTAATTAGGATAGTCTGCATACCAAGAATTATTACGGGAAGCATTTATAATAGTTAATTGCTCATCCGGAAGACTATCATCAATAGGCAGTGGGTCATCAAGAACATTTTCCATCCTCAACAAATTATCTGCTATGGGATTCTCAACTCGTTTTCTATCAAAAATATGCTGGTCAAACTCTTGTAATAATAAAACCCACCTAATTAATCTCGGTTTAGTCATCTTTATTTTCCATAAGGTATTTAATAGCAACATGATTAGTATAAATAGTAACTTTAGAATCAACGATATAAGGTCTGAATTTATCACATGTAAACACTGCTAAAAATTATTTCTTAGTAGTAGCATAATTTCTTTGAGCGTTGTCTAGAGTTTTACTAGCATATTGAATAACATTCAGTTTCCTATCAACTCTTTGACCAAGAAGAACACCAAAAGTATAATCACTAGCATCACACATAATTTCACAAGCCAAGTTCCAATCATGTGATTGAATAATAGGTGCATAAATTAAGGTTTTCTTAAGTATTTCAAAGGCTTCTACACAATCATCATCAGAAACAAATGGAACGTCCTTTTGAAGGAGATTAGCTAGTGGCCTAGAAATCTTAGAGAAATCTTTAATGAACCTCCTATAAAAACTAGCATAACCAAGGAAGCTTCTTATACCTTTAATAACTTTAGGGCATGGCATTTTCTCAATTGCATCAACTTTAGCTTTATCTACTTCAATACCTCGTTCGAAGATTTTATGGCCAAGTAGTATACCTTCGTTTACTATGAAGTGGAACTTCTCCCAATTCAAGACAAAATTAGCTTCTTCACATCTCTACAAAACTCGATCAAGGTTGCTTAAGCAATCATGAAAAGAAGTCCCGTAAATAGAAAAATCGTCCATGAATACATCAACAATCTTTTCACAAAAATCAGAGAATATAGCGGTCATACATCTTTGAAAGGTAGAGGTGCATTGCATAAACCAAAAGTGATGTGGAGCATCCAATGGTCATCCCCATGGACCTACCATCGTCTCATCAAGTGCCAAGAGGACCAATGACACGAGCATGAGCTAGAGCCCTCAAGACCGAGGTGACATATTTCCTTAGTGATATTCCATATGATCCACTTGAGACATGGTTACTACCTAACTCCGGAATGTTGTGCATGATCAGGTACCAAGAAGGCCCCCTCGAAGATGCACGTGAAGACGGACAAGCCCCCAAGTACAAGAGTGAAGAGGAACGACGGAAGGAACTGAAGAAGTCCCCAGGACCCGGACATACGACGACTAGCCCCGGACATCTAGCCCCTGGAGCATCCCTCACAGCCACCACCCTTCATGTCAAGGCTATTGGGCCCAAACATTCGGCCCAGCCCAGACATCCGGCCCGAAACCCGGAAATGCGGCTCCTCCTATCCAGAGAGCAACCGAATCGGCCAAGTCAGCCCGGACATCCGGCCTGTCCCGATCCGCCGGACATCCGGTCTCCAGCTCGGAAATCCGGACCCCGCCTATATAGAGAGCTCCAAGACCAGCCCCGACCGCTTGGACGTCCGGCGCCAGCCCGGACATCCGGCACTTCGTGAAGGCCCGGACATTCGGCCCGACACCCGGATGTCCGGCTCCCCTATCTGCGCACAGTAAAGGGCCGAGGCCCATGTACCCATTCGCCCACTTAGACTATATATACTCCTCCTCCTCCCTTTTTCTACGGTTAGAAAAGGATTAGCTCATTTGAGAGATAGAGCTTTGCTCATCCGCTTGATACCTTCTCCATCGGAGTTCACGACCTCTACGGAGAAGATCCCCCAAGTGGATTTAAGACCCCTAATGGAAAGACCCCTCAAGACCTCCTCATGGAGAAGAACTACTGCCTCTTGTATTATCCTTTGTTGCATTTGGATCTTGTATCACTCGTTATGTTCATGGGTCTAGCACAGGTGTGATTGTTTCTCGTTTATTTGAGTGTTTCTCCTCGTGTTTCCCCTTGTATTCTTCATGTTCTTCGTAGGACCCACTCCATTTCGTGAAAGATCGGCCCTAGGGTTTCCACCCTACATCATCTTGGTATCATGAGCCTTCGTTGATCATGATGGAGCCCTACCCTTGTTTTCTAGCCTTGTTTTGTTGATTTTTCCCCAAATTCGAAAATCCCCACAAAAATAGCCCTCCCAATTTTTTTTGTGATATGTTGGTGTCATGAAGTTTTGTTGGATTTGATCCTTGGATTTCATGTGTAGCAGGTAGATCTAGCTTTTCCCCATATTTTCCCCAATTTCCATCCACGAAATCTCTCGAATTTAGCCCCAGAATCCCCCTTTTCCACGCGAGTTCATCGAGTTGATCTCGGATTTGGAGGCCCAGACATTTGGCCCGTGCCCCCGGACATCCGGCCCGATAGCTAGGACATCCGGCCTCCCGCAGCTCCACTTCTTCCACCACTTCCCTCCCGCATAACTTTCTCCAAATATTGCCCAGGTTTCCGCTTACACTTTCGCATACCACCACTGTTTTTCACAACCACCATCGCTTACTGCTACAACTCCGAAAATTTTGACACGATTTCTTCTTTGAGAATTTGAGTTGCGGTTTCCGTTTCCTAACGCGTTTCGGCAACTTAGGGACGGTTTGACATCGACATCACCGCCGCTCATCTTTGACACGGACTCATCATCGACAACAACCGCTCAACAATTTTGACACCTTCAACCGTAAGCAAGGACGGTAACCACGACGAGACCTTTGTCCACTCCTTGCCATTGCATTGTAACCCTATAGCCCATTTTGCGTACCTTTCCTATCGAGACTAGCCATTGAGTACTGCCGGCAATGTTACTTGTGCACATTAGTGATCATAGCTCCCATTGCATACATACCATACCATATTGGTATACATATCTTGGCATAATCCCTTGTGTCACAAGGTTGTCATAGCATATACACAATTGCTCTCTTGGTTCGTGCAGTTTTCCATAAGTGGCCAAGGAAATAGCTCAAAAGAGAAGGAGCCAAACAAGCTTTTAAGTGAAAGGAAAAGATAAGCAAAGCGCTTTTAAGCAAGAAGCATAGCATCATACTACATGAGGATTGTCATACTCGATCATCTTGGATCATATCGTCGGAACACCATACACATAGCATACTTGGGATAGAAGTTGTTGCATTTTGCTTAGTAGGTTGTGCACAAGTCTCGTATCTGCCTATTGTGCAATCGAGCTAGCACCTCTCTAGCATTGTGCAACAAGAGCACTTTCGTGGATTCCACATTTTGGCTCATTCCTTGGTTGCACGACCCCATCTGTCTATCCGTGTGTGTGTTTCCGTGTACCATATCTTGCTATTGGTCTACTTGTTGCATTTGCAAATTTGCGAATCTTTTTCAACATCATCGAGTCTTGCTAACATTTGCATTAAATTTTATGCCACCATCCTAACCAAGCTACACCAAAGGATTTATTTGTGTAGGTGTGAGAGATTGACGAGATACGGTAACAATTGTGCTATTTCTTTGTTACATCATTGAGTGATCTTTGATCCATTATCAACATCAGTCAAGGTACATTTGGTATTATTCTTATCTTTCCTCCACTCACATATTTACTTGAAATGATGGATAGGCTAACTACTTCTACCAACCCACTCTTCATCGAGCAAGACGAGGACCCAAACACTTATGTCACCAAGAACCACCTCTTCGGCGCACAAAGAGCATTGCATCAAGAACAACAAGCATTGAGAGATTGCATCGACAATCTCGCCACCGACTTGCAACATTCCGAGCAACGTACAAGAGACTATTTCGGCAACAAGCTCGATAAACAAAAACAAGAGAACCATGCAAGAATGGATGAGATTTGTGCCTTGTTTGTCAACCGCTTTTCTACCACTTTGTCATATTCAAGACGAAGCCACTTGAGTCGACACTCCTACGACAACTCAAGTACCCTGATGTCGACCATTCTACGTCGAGCCACGTGCCAAGACCGTCAAGCAAACCAGAATCCTCTACACGACATTGATACTCAAGAGCAACTTCTAGTGTAAGAACACTGACATCGTCAAAATTAAGATACCTTTGCGCAAGCACAAGAACGGTAATGCCAACACCAAGACGAGCAAAACGGCAAAGCTCTTCGTCAACAACAACAACGGCGTGAAGCACAAGCACTTGAGGCGCAACGTGCCCTCCAAGACACAAATCGTGCCGTTGCCGCATGCAACCGCCATACTCGTGAGCAAGAAGAAGCACTTCAAGATGAATTTCAAGAGAGGAACTATCAAGCATGATTTCACCGACAAGTTCCACAAGCTCCTCCACAAGCTCGACGAGAACCACAAGTTCACCAAGAGCAACAATACAATGGGAATCCTCCATGCCAAGAGCAAGTTGAGGGAGACAATCCTCCTCATTAAGAACGTCATCACCCTCGACCCCAACACAATGAAGAACAATGCTACAGCAAACTCAAGTTCACCATGCCCAAGTTTTCCGGGAGCAATGATCCCGACGATTATCTTTCATGGGCATTGAAGGTTGACAAGATTTTCCGTTTGCACAACTATGAGGAAGAGAAGAAGATTGCCATGGCATCTCTCGAGTTCCAAGACTATGTCCTCATTTGGTGGGAGGAAGTCACTGAGCGTCGAGAAGCAAGAGGTGAACCACCAATAAAACTTGGGATCAAATGAAGGATGTCATGAGAGCGCGTTGTGTGCCAACATACTATAACCGCGACCTCTTCAAGTGACTACAACTCCTCAAGCAAGAAACAAAGAGCGTTGAAGAGTACTACAAGGAAATGGAGATTTCCATGATTCGAGCAAATTTCACGGAAGATGATGAGCAAACTATGGCACGTTTCTTGAATGGACTCAATCACCCTATCAAGAAAATCGCCGACTTCGAACCATACATCGAGCTAGTGCATCAAGCTACTAAAGAGGAGCGACAAGTGCAATATGACTTCAGGTATGCCAAATACTCTTCCAAGACATATGGCTCATACAATCAAGATTCAACAACTACACCAACTTCTACCTCAACCAAACCTTCTCCAAGCACCGGCGACAAGTCAAGTTACAAGAAAACTTCGACAACATCAAGTCGTCCTCCGACTACAAGCAACTTCAAGTCGAGAGCTTCATCATCTACCACTCCACCAGATGAGACCATCAAGACAAGTTCCATCAAATGCTTCACATGTAGCGGCCGAGGCCACAAGTCCTTCAAGTGTACCAATAAGCGCACCATGATCCTCAACGACGTCGGCACATACAACTCCATGAGTGAAGGAGAAATGGAAGCCCTTGAGAATGTGGCTATGCACCGGCAAGTAAATGAAGATGAAGATGACCAAGTCTTTTGTGACAAAGATTCGAGCCCGCTTTCGTTGTCTCCAAGGTATTTACTCTTCAACATCAACAAGACGAAGACCAAAGATATCATATCTTCCACACCAAGGCAGGTATCAATGTAAGGTCCGTGAAGGTCATCATCGATGGAGGAAGTTGCCATAACATGGCAAGTGAATAACTATGCTCCAAGCTCCAATTGGTCAAGATGAAGCACCCGCATCCCCACAGGGTCCAATGGCTTAGTGACTCAGACACAATTCAAGTGGAACACATGGTCCAAGTCTCCTTCATGATCAGAGCATACGAAGACACATTGGAGTGTGACGTTGTTACTATGTCCGTTTGCCACCTCCTACTTGGACGACCTTGGCAATTTGACCATGGTGTCATCCACATGGGTGAATCAATCACTATAGCTTCAAGATGAAAGGGAAGGAGTATGTGATGCGACCTATGTATCCAAGCCAAGTGATCGCCGACAAACAAGCAAACAACCATGGAGAAACTAATGAGAGAGCGAACCACCAAAAAGAGAGTGAGCGCCACAAGCCAAAATTGAGTGCCTCCATGGTGAGCGACAAGAAAAACTTAGCGCTATTTCGGTGTCAAAACCGGCGGATCTCGGCAGGGGGTCCCGAACTGTGCGTCTAAGGTCGATGGTAACAGGAGACAGGGGACACAATGTTTACCTAGGTTCGGGCCCTCTCTATGGAGGTAATACCATACTTCCTGCTTGATTGACCTTAATGAATATGAGTATTACAAGAGTTGCTCTACCACGAGATCGTAGTGGCTAAAACCTAGAAGTCTAGCCTGTATGACTACGATAATGAACCTCCCCTCCTCCGCACTATGTCCTCCGGTTTATATAGACACCGGGAGGATCTAGGGTTACACAAGGTCGGTTACAAAGAAGGAATCTACATATTTGGTCGCCAAGCTTGCCTTCCACACCAAGGAGAGTCCCATCCAGACATGGGTGCAGTCTTCGGTCTTCGTATCTTCACAGCCCATCAATCCGGCCCACGGCTAACAGGTCGGACGCCCGAGGACCCCTTAGTCCAGGACTCCCTCAGTAGCCCCTGAACGTGGCTTCAATGACAAGGTATCCGGCGCGTAGATCTGTCTTCGGCATTGCAAGGCGGGTTCCTCCTTCCGAACTCCAAGATAGTCTTCGGACGTACTGAACGTGTCCGGACCTATAACAGACACACCAAAGACAACCGCAGAGAGAATGTAATATTCCACGAGTCCAATCCGCTGACAACCTTTTGCAAGATGACATCACATCTGTTCGGTCACTATATTGAACCGTTTTTGTCTGCCGTTCCGTGTTTCGAGATGCGGTTTCCATTGGCATGTCTTGTCAAAGCAGAGATCGTGTCCCCTTATTGCGGGATTTTCATCAATGCTGGCGTGGGTAACCCAACCATGCCGTTTACACAGCCCTTGGGAATAGGCGAGTTTTTGGGCGAGTGGGGAGGCGTTCGATATTTACTGCCTTTATAAGGGGATAAGGATTCCCCCTTCTTCTCCCACGCCTTCTCTCTTCCTCTGCCTTTCCACCCCTGAGCTCCAGCGCCCAAGTTCTCATCTTCTTCCCACTTGAGCTAGCACTCAACCATGTCCGGATCCGGAGGCCAAGGCAAGTGGATGGTCTCCTCCATCAAGGAGAAGGACATTACTGAGCTCCGGGCGGCCAGGTACTTGGCGGAGGAAATTCCCCATGGTCTGTCGGCCCAGGGACAAGTCGTCCCCACGCCGAAGCCCAGCGAGAGGGTGGTATTGATCCCTCATTTCTTCCGCGGACTAGGGTTTCCACTCCACCCTTTCTTCCGTGGGCTGATGTACTATTACGGGATAGACTTTCATGATCTATCCCATAACTCCTTCCTCAATATCTCGGCGTTCATCGTCGTGTGTGAGGCCTTCCTCTGCATCCAACCCCACTTCGAGTTGTGGCTCAAAGTCTTCAACGTGAAGCCGAAGGTGGTGGACGGCCAGCACACGGAGTGCATAGGAGCCATGGTCAGTAAGCTGACCAATGTCTCCTGGCCGAAAGGCATTTTCATGGAGACTGTCAAGGAATGGCAGAAACAATGGTTCTACATCACAGAACCCCGTGGCACAAACTGGGCCACGGCTGCCGAATTTAACTATGGCGCTCCCATGCGACTCACCTCCTGGGTCGAGAAGAGCCCGAACTGGTGTTCGCCAGATGAGCTGATAGCGCTGCAGACGTGCATTCAAAGCATGGTGGACAAGGATGTCAAACTTGTCGATATAATCCAGGTGATGATAGTTCGCCGGATTCTCCCGTGCCAAAGCCGAAGCCTCCCACTATGGAAGTTCAATCCGAAGAAGCACCATACCCTGAAGAGGCTCTTCGAAACCCCTCACGAAGACGCGTGGAAGTTGCTCTTCAAGGGCAACGAAACATCGCCAGCCACGGATTCGGACCGTGGGCATGATATTAACCACCCCGCCAGCGAGGTAAGTTTTTAACGCGTCCTCTACTTGTTTGTTTCAAGGAGGATATCTGAACTTTTACTGTCATTGCTTCTTCAGGAATGGATGGAGACGGCGAAGCAGATCCAGTGTCCGGCTCCGCTGCCTGAAGAACCAGTCATTCCGCGTTTAGCAAAGATGCTGGTGCAGGCGCCCTATACGGCGCCGGCGAAGAAGGCCACGGGGAAGGCCAAGGGGGTCCGTAGTGGCACCCTCCATAAGGGCGCTTCGGGCGCGACATCCGAAGACAAGACCCGATCCTCCGTCGCCGAAGACGACGATGATGAGGAGGAGGAGAGCGACTCTCCCCCTGATGGGGGGAGAAAGAAGAGGGCGGCCTCCACAATTCTGGAGGCGGAGGCGCCCAAGAAGGGGAAAGGCCCGCTCGCGGGCAGCTCCGCATGGGACGTTGACAGCAGTCTGGCGCGACGCCCCCGCACTAAGACTCGGGCCGCACCGTAAGTGCTAGGACTTGTACATGCCCATAAATCTCGCCTATCCTCTTTGTCATATTGACATGGTTAATTATGTTGTTGCGGTCTGGCCCACGACAGCTCCCAGCGATCCTCATCAAGAGGCTCGTTGGATTCAAAGGAGATGGCCAGCGAGACACCGCAGGGCGCATACTCTCCCAAGGCCAAGGGAGATGACGAGGTGCTCCCCCAACGGACCTTCCCAGGCCAGGGGAGGTTTAGGAGGCCGTCAAGGAGGCACTAGAGGGCGGTGCCTCGGCCGCCGGGCACATCGGGGAGCAAGCCCCCATGGAGACTGACGATAGGGGTCGAGCTCAGTTCGGCCCCCATAAGAGCACGGATCCGGAGACTCATACGTCCCCAGGATCCGACACGCTGCTTCCTTCAAGAGAAGGAGGCATGCCCGTCCCGCCGGCGACCTCTGTCCAACCAGAGGCGCCGGACAATCTGTTGGAAGCGCTGCGAGGCGCTTCCGTTGTGGAAGACCATCGTATCCTTATGGGTATGGTGATTGAGAAGGTTCAGTCCGTTAAAAGCGGACTGACCGAAGCCTGCCGTAGCCTGCTGACAGGTTTTGAGGTAAGCGGCGTTTAATCAAGAAAATCCCCACATAGATAGTAGCCCCTGAGACACTGTCCGATGTTCGGAAAGAATAGCCGGACAAAGGATCAATTAAATTTCGCAGGAAACTAACCAAATTGTGTCTGATGTGAATAAGTAGGTGTCACTGCTGGCCGTGACTTCTCACACTGCCGAAGTCGCCGGACTAAAGCAGAAACTGGAGCGGGCCGAAAAAGAGCTCGGCCAGGCGAGGAAGCAGCTGGAAGACCAGCAAGGTATGCAATAGCTCGCTATATACTCGGAAAGAGTAAATGATGTATACTGACCGTAGTGTCATAATATGTGTAGGGGCGACGACCAAGGTCGTGGCCCTGAAAGAGGCCCTGGACGAAGCCGAGGGGAAAGCTATCAAGGAGCAGGACGCTCGCAAGAAGCTAAAGGCCCGGCTAAACAAGGTCCAGCAAGAGCTCCAGGACGCGGTGAAGAAGAACGAGACCCTGGAGGGCGATGTTTCGGCTCGAGAGACCGAACTCTCCAAGGCTTGTCAAAGCGCGGAAGCGGCCCGGGTTGAAGCCCAGGGCGCCCTCCAGGAGATCCAAGAGGCCAGGAAGATCGCAGCGGATAAGGCGTTTAGTATGCAAAGCAAATATGTAAGGAGGAAGTATCTTTTACTAACCCGGATTCGGAGTTCAACGGGAGCCTTTGCTGATCTGCCACGTAGTGTGTCCGACGCCGCGGAGTTTTTCTGAGCCGAAGAAGGGAGCTCCATGGAGAAGCTGTTCTGGTCGCAATATCTTGCGCTAGAACATCCAGTGCCCTTTAGCAACCAGCTAAAGCAGCTGGTCGAGCTGCACAGGGTGGCCGAACTGGCCATGAAGGATTTAATAATCCGGCTATGGCCAGCCGAAGCTATACCCAGCTGTTAATTCGGCCTTGTGAAGCGGCTGGTGGATGCCTGTCCTCGGCTGGACACCGTCAAGCGGTCCGTCTACATCGAGGGCGCGCTCCTGGCCTTCTCCTATTTCAAGGTGTGGTGGGCGAAGATGGACACCGTCAAGCTAGCGACCGAAGGGCCGCCCGAGGGCAAGGAGCACAGCACACCCGAGCGATATTTTGGAGATGTCCTGGAGGGGTCTCGCATTGTAGCAACGCAGTGTGGGCAAGACATTTTTTCGAATGAATACATTCATGTTGTCTTTGCCTTGTACGACGAAAAAGTCGGTTTGTAGTATAATGCTTATTATATTTTAATATTTTCCTCCTGTGCGGCCGTGTTGTATGAAATCTGAGGGTTGGCCAGTCGTCGGCTTCTGCCCCCACGTAGGTAGTACGGGGGTGTTCGAGATGGAACCTAAACAATCTTGATCCAATTATATGGTCCTTGAAGGAGTTGTTTAGCGCAACGAACCAGGCAATCAGACTATGCGGCTTGAACGCCCTCACTTAGCCATAGGAGTTTTACAATAAAACATGGGCGCAACCCCTAGTATCCGAACCAGAGTGCTATGAGCGTCTGATCGGGAAGTACCGATCCTTCGCGTAATGCGGGAGAAATCTCCAACGATTTGCAACCTCCGAACAGCTGACCGGCTCTCGCCGTATCATGACAGTCAGTTTTCAGCTTTCTCTACTAAGGTGCTCCTTTGGATAAACCAGGGCACAAACGCAGCAGTTCTCCCTTTACTACCTTAGCCGATATAACGGAACGTAAGGTAGCAAGCACAGGAGCCGGGCAACCCAACTATTGACCAAAGACATGATTCCGAGCCAATGCATATAGTGCTAAATTCGGGGTGCCGAGCTATACTGTAAAAGTGTTCGGACTTTTGTTGCCATGTTGTGGGGCACTATGCAGCCCCTGGCAAGGTGGAACACACCGAGTGTACGGGTGTTAACTGATAGAATTACCAGGAAGGAAAAGGCAAAAAGAAAGAATAGGAAGAATCAGTGGTAAGCTAGAGCCGTGGAAATTTGGGCCGCAAACTGTTTCTATTATAATTTCATAGGTGCGTTAAAGCGCATTTATACAAGTAGTGCAATAAGCAGAAAGGCTATTAACTATGCCTTCATCAAGAGAGAGCTGCGTATGGGTCCTGAAAAACAGGTAGAGTGATCGTTTAACGAAACCACCTAGAGAAGTCCCCCCATATGTCTGTGTTTCTTGCCGTCTTGGTGTGTTTGTCCTTCGAGAGGACCCATGATCAGGCCATCGGATGGGGCCTGCAGTATTGAGACCTGAAAGGAAAAAGTAAAAGTGAAAGTATGTGTGTATCGGGTGCCGGTTGAGCCGCACTATGGATCATAAGCTAGCTATGCCTCCGTCGATGCCCATGGGATTTTGAGTGCGTAGTTATGTACGTGCAGTACGAATGCCGCCATTTGATCGGGATTGGGACGGAGGCCAAATTGCTAGTTAAGCTCTTGACGAGCCGGGCTGTCTTGCTGCAGAATAGTTTGCACTCTCTTAATGGTGTCCGGGGGCTCGGCCGCCGAATTATGATTCTGCTGGAAAAGGCCGCGCTGTACTTCTGCTGCTAAGGCCGCGGTATGCTCCTCGGTACGGAGGGAGCGTTCCGTATTTCCATTGACTGTTATGACGCCACGTGGTCCGGGCATCTTGAGCTTGATATAAGCGTAGTGGGGTACCGCATTGAATCGAGCAAATGCGGTTCGTCCAAGCAGTGCGTGATAGCCGCTGCGAAAGGGGACAATGTCGAAGATTAACTCCTCGCTTCGGAAGTTGTCCAGAGATCCGAAGACGACTTCTAGTGTGATTGAGCCAGTACAGCCAGCCTCTACACGTGGTATGACTCCTTTAAAGGTAGTCCTTGTGGGCTTGATCCGTGATGGGTTAATGCCCATTTTGCGCGCTGTATCCTGATAGAGCAGATTGAGGCTGCTGCCACCGTCCATTAGGACTCACGTCAGGTGGAATCCATCAATGATTGGGTCTAGGACGAATGCGGCTGATCCGCCATGCCGGATACTGGTCGGATGATCCCGACGATCAAAAGTGATCAGGCACGATGACCACGGATTGAATTTTGGGGCGACTGGCTCTATCGCATAGACTTCCCTGAGTGCGCGCCTGTGCTCCCTCTTGGGGATGTGTGTGGCATATATCATGCTTACCGTTTTGACCTGAGGGGGAAACTTCTTCTATCCCCCTGTGTTTGGCTGTAGGGGCTCCTCATCATCGTCCTTGCTCTGCGATCCCTTTCCTTGTTCTCGGCATTTAACTTGCCGGTTTGCTTAAAAACCCAGCTATCTCTGTTAGTATGGTTGGCTGCTTTGTCTAGGGTGCCATGGATTTGGCACGGACGGTCGAGTATGCGGTCCAAGCTGAATGGTCCCTGATTGTTTCTTTGATACGGCTTTTTCCGCTGACCGGACTTGGAGCCGCTGAATCCGGCGTTGACAGCAGTGTCATCGTCATTGCTTCAGCGTTTGTGTCTGCTGCGTTGGAGCTTGCCATTGCTGTTTTTGGCCTCGGAGGGGCCTGCGTCGCTGGCCGTATTTTTACTACGAGCCAGCCAGCTATCCTCACCCACACAAAAGCGGGTCATGAGTGCCGTGAGGGCTGCCATAGATTTTGACTTTTCTTGGCCGAGGTGGCGGGCAAGCCATTCGTCGCGGATGCTATGTTTAAAGGCCGCTAGGGCTTCGGCATCTGGATAGTCGACGATCTGGTTCTTTTTTATTAGGAACCTAGTCCAAAATTTCCTGGCTGACTCTCCAGGTTGTTGGACTATGTGGCTTAAGTCATTGCGTCTGGTGGCCGGACATATGTACCTTGGAAGTTGTCGAGGAAAGCCTCTTCCAAGTCCTCCCAGCTGCCAATACAATTTTCAGGCAGGCTATTTAACCAGTGCCGAGCTAGTCCTTTAAGCTTTAGCGGGAGGTATTTGATAGCATGGAGGTCATCCCCGCGGGCCATGTGGATGTGGAGGATAAAGTCCTCGATCCATACCGCGAGATCAGTTGTTCCATCATATGATTCAATATTCACGGGTTTGAACCCTTCTGGGAATTCATGATCCATTACTTCATCAGTGAAGAAAAGAGGGTGTGCGGTGCCTCTATATCGGGCCGCGTTGCAACGTAGCTCCGATGGAGTCCGTCTATGGTTGTCGGCCTGGGTGTGACTAGGTTTGTCACGTCCAAATAGGTAGCCATCATCACGTGTCGAAGAATGTCCCCGCGATCCGCAAATCAATTGGGTGTATCCTGCTCTACTATCTAGGGTTTGCCGGAGGTTGTATGTATGATCCCGGACTGTTTTGTCTCTATTTTTTCGTGGCGGTGGGGCGGTCTGTTGTTTGGCTTGAATTGCCGCTCTATCCCGACCACGAGGTGGTCGGTCCGCCGCACTATCCCGACCGCGTAGTGTTCGGTCGGCCGCGTGACGCGAGGGAGGTATGGGCTCCGGCGCCTCTTCATCGAACTGAGGTAGCAAACTTCGCTTTGGGTAACTCTTGGCTGGGCGTTTGAGGCCGTATTCTACGGCTGCCAGAACGTCAGTCCACCTGTCGACGAGCAGATCTTGGTCAGCTTGAAGCTGTTGCTGCTTCTTTTTCAAGCTCCTTGCAGTGGCTATTAGCTGGCGCTTGAAGCGCTCCTGCTCAAGAGGTTCCTCAGGCACGATGAAATCTTCATTGCCGAGGCTTTACTCATCCTCGGAGAGTGGGCGATAACTACCGTCCTCCGTGTCGTTGGGCCTGGCCTGTTCGTCGGGGCTAGTTTGCCCATTTTCTTGATCCTCCTGCTTGGATGTGACCTCAGCGGGGTCTTCATTGTTTTTGGCATCGTCCGGAGTATTATTTTCTCCGGTGCCAGTATTGCTGTCTTTGGAACGACGTGACTTAGAGCGGCGCCGAGGACGCCTGCGTTTTTGCTGTGTCTCGGGAGGTTTATTCTCAACTGGATTTTCTTTGTCATCGTTGTTGGTTGTTTTGGGTGTGTCCACCATGTACACATCGTACGAAGAAGTGGCCGTCCGGCGTCCAGTGAATGGCGGACTTTGATTTTGCTCCTCGTCAGCATCGTCGTCCATACCGTCGATGTCTTCGGAGTCGTAATCAAGCGTGTCGGTTAAATCCTCGACTGTGGCTATAAAGTGGGTGGCGGGTGGGAAGCAAAATTCTCCATTGTCAGCCCCTAGTTCGAACCGTACATAGTTTGGCTGTGAGTCCCCCGCCAAGGACAGGTTCTTTAATGAGTTCAGCACATCGCCCAAGGATGAGTGCTGGAAGATTTCTGCGGCACTGAACTCGAAGATCGATAAGCGATCAAGTTCGGCATCCATGGACTCACATGGTTCGGAACTTACACCCAGAGAAGAGTCCGGAGTTCCGGTGACACGAATATTGTGTGAGGTTAAGTCCATGTGCGGCTCCAACGCCGGGGAATCTGTGGCCTCCATGGTGGGGTTGAGCCTCCAATCCTTGGATGTCGCAGTATGCTCCAGATCTAAGGCCAGAGTGGTTACAGGAGCTATCTCCTGGATGCGGTCTGACGATAGATTTAGGTCATGTTCGTCAAGGTGACAAGGAGCAGTCGCCGCGGTCTCGAATCCGGCGAAGATCAAATCCCCACGGATGTCCGCAACGTAATTCAAGCTCCCAAATCTGACCTGATGGCCAGGGGCGTAGCTATCGATCTGCTCCAGGTGGCCAAACGAGTTGACCCGCAGTGCGAAGCCGCCGAACACGAAGATCTGTCCGAGGAGGAAGGTTTCTCCTTGGACAGCGTCATTGTTGACGATTGAAGGGGCCATGGAACCTTTTGGGGACGGCACAACGGAGCTCTCAATGAAAGCACCAATGTCGGTGTCAAAACCGGCGGATCTTGGGTAGGGGGTCCCGAACTGTGCGTCTAAGGTCGATGGTAAAAGGAGACAGGGGACACAATGTTTACCCAGGTTCGGGCCCTCTCTATGGAGGTAATACCCTACTTCCTGCTTGATTGATCTTGATGAATATGAGTATTACAAGAGTTGATCTACCACGAGATCGTAGTGCCTAAACCCTAGAAGTCTAGCCTGTATGACTATGATAATGAATCTCCCATCCTCCGGACTAAGTCCTTCGGTTTATATAGACACCGGGAGGATCTAGGGTTACACAAGGTCGGTTACAAAGAAGGAATCTACATATTTGGTCGCCAAGCTTGCCTTCCACGCCATTGAGAGTCCCATCCGGACACGGGTGCAATCTTCGGTCTTCGTATCTTCACAACCCATCAATCCGGCCCAAGGCTAACAGGCCGGACGACCGCGGACCCCTTAGTCCAGGACTCCCTCACTATTCACTACCAAAAATGAGATCACAGATGTGTGTGAGAACCCATCAAGAGTTATGCACTATGTCCTTTTGTGCAAGGACGAGGCGACAGAAACTAACACCTCTCACAATCTACCTTTAGTGTTATCTTCTCTATTGCAGGAATTCCAAGATGTATTCCCTGACAAGCTACCTCCGGGTCTACCTCCTCTTCAAGCATCGAACACCTCATCGACCTTATGCCTGGAGCACCTCTGCCTAACAAGGCTCCCTACCGCGTCAACCCCAAGGAAACCAAGGAGATCCAACGGCAAGTACAACAACTCATCGACAACAGCCATGTACAAGAAAGCTTGAGCCCATGTGCCGTCCCGGTAACCCTTGTTCCCAAGAAAGATGGTACATATCACATGTCTTCCGATTGTCATCCTATCAATGCTATCACGGTTAGATATCGCTACCCCATTCCGCGCTTAGATGACATGCTAGATGAACTTAGTGGAGCAACAATTTTCTCTAAGATTGACCTTGAAAGTGGCTACTACCAAATACGCATCCAAGAAGGTGATGAATGGAAAACTGCTTTTAAAACCAAGTTTGGCTTGTATGAATGGTTGGTCATGCGAATGGGTCTATCCGAAGCACCCGGCACATTTAGCGTGTGATGCATTTTGTTCTTCACCCATACATTGGTGTATTTGTTGTGGTCTATTTTGACGATATTCTTGTCTTTAGCAAATCTCTTGAAGACCATGTCACCCATCTAAGAACCGTTTTGCAAACTCTTAGAAAAGAGCGCCTTTATGCTAATATGGACAAATTCCTTTTTGGTGTTGATATGCTTGTTTTCTTGGCTTTTGTTGTGTCTTCTAAGGTTGTTCATGTAGATGAATCTAGGATTGAAGCTATTAAAACTTGGCCCCAACCAACAAACTTGCAACAAGTGCAAAGTTTCCTTGGCTTAGCCGGTTTCTATCGTAGATTTGTGAAGGATTCTAGCACAATTGCTTTACCTTCACATGCTTTGAGTAAGACAAATGCACCATTTGTTTGGGGACCATCCCAAGATACCACATTCAATGAGCTTAAGAATTTGCTTACACATGCCCCTTTGCTTGCATTACCCAACTTTGATAAACCATTTGAGATACATTGTGATGCTAGAGGTTATGGCATAGGAGGTGTTAGTTTACTTTAGTGAAAAACTTTCCGGAGCACAACTCAATTACCCCATATATGACAAAGAGTTATATGCTTTAGTGAGAGTATTGCATGTTTGGAGCATTATCTCCGTCCTCATGAGTTCATTCTCCACACCGATCATGAAACACTTAAGTATCTTAAGGGTCAAACTAAGTTGCACAAGCGTCATGCTAAGTGGAGTGAATTCATTGAGTCATTTCCTTATGTCATCAAGTACTTCAAAGGTAAGGAAAATGTTGTGGCGGATGCGCTTTCCCATAGGTGCATGCTTGTTACCCAACTTGAATTGAATGTCATTGGCTTAGAGCACATAAAGAACTTGTATGCGCATGATCCTACTTTTGTTGTTCCTTATGCCAAAACTTTGACGCATACATCTTGGGAATGCTATTACATCAAAGATGATTATATTATGAGAACTAACAAACTATGTATTCCCGAGTCTTCTCTTCATTTGTTAATTTTGCAAGAATCTCATGGAGGAGGACTTATGGGACACTTTGGACGAGACAAGACATTCGCTACACTCTCTAAGAACTACATTTGGCCCAAGATGTTCCGCGACATATCTCGCTTCACAAACCAATGCTCTATGTGTCGCAAAGCTAAGTCTAAAGCTCAATCCCATGGTCTCTATATGCCACTTACAATTCCATATCACCCATGGGAAGATATTAGTATGGACTTTGTGCTTTGTTTGCCTGGAACTCGAAATGGCAAAGATTTCGTATTTGTTGTTGTGGATCGGTTCTCTAAGATTGCTCATACATCCCATGCAACAAGATAGACGATGCTTCACATGTTGCACATCTTTTTTGTAGGGAAATCTTGCACCTACATGGAGTGCCAAAGACGATTGTCTCGGACTACGACGTCAAGTTCCTAAGCTACTTTTGGAAGACCTTATGCGCCAAGCTTGGAATCAAGCTTTTGTTCTCTTCGGCATACCATCCACAAACCGACGGCCAAACGGAGGTCACGAACCAGACACTATCTACCCTCCTACGCGTGTTGATCAAGAAGAACATCAAGGAGTCAGAAGAGTGCCTACCCATCGCCGAGTACGCCTACAATCGCGAAAGACACTCTACTACTGGCAAGTCCCTCTTCGAGGTCGTCTACGGCTTCTACCCATTGTCCCCATTGGACATTCTACCTCTACCACTACAAGAGTGCATCAACATGGACGCAAATGCACGAGTGAACTACCTCAAGAAGATGCACAAAGATACACGACTCACCATCGAGCGCCAAGTACAATGACTCGCGACCAAGCTCAACACCAACAAGCAACCCATGATATTGAACATTGGAGATCTTGTGTGGCTACACCTTCGCAAGGACTGCTTCCACAACAAAAGCAAGTCAAAGCTTCTACCATGAGCCGAAGAACCCTTCAAGGTGCTCGAATGCTACAACAACAACACCTACAAGATCGACATCCCACGTGACAAGTACTCCATTAGCGACATCTTCAACGTCAAAGATCTCTCTCCCTACCATGGTGATGAGTCTTTCAATCCGAGGTCGGGTCTTTCCGAAGGGGACGGGGGAGATGATGCGAAGCATCCTATGGTCATCCCCATGGACCTACCATCGTCTCATCAGGTGCCAAGAGGACCAATGACACGAGCACGAGCTAGAGCCCTCGAGACCGAGATGAAATCTTTCCTTAGTGATATTCCATATGATCCGCTCGAGGCGTGGTTACTACCTAAGTCCGGAATATTGTGCATGATCAGGTACCAAGAAGGCCCCCTCGAAGATGCACGTGAAGACGGACAAACCCCAAAGTACAAGGATGAAGAGGAACGATGGAAGGAACCGAAGAAGTCCCAGGACCTGGACATCCGGCCACTAGCCCCGGACATCTGGCCCCTGGAGCATCCCCCACAGTCGTCGCCCTTCAAGTCAAGGCTACAGGGCCCAGACATCTGGCCAAATCCCGGACATCCGACCCGACGCCCGGAAATCCGACTCCTCCTATCCAGAGAGCAACCAAATCGGCCAAGTCAGCCTGGACATCTGGCCCGTCCCGAGCCGCCGGACATCCCGCCTCCAGCCCGGAAACCCGAACCCCGCCTATGCAGAGAGCACCGAGACAGGCTCCGACTGCGGCGCCAGCCCAGACATCCGGCACTCTGTGAAGGCCCGGACATCCGGCCCGATGCCCGGACATCTGGCTCCCCTGTCTGCGCACATCAAAGGGCCGAGGCCCACGTACCCATTGGCCCACCTAGACTATATATACTCCTCCTCCTCCCTCTTTCCAGGGTTAGCAAAGGATTAGCTCATTTGAGAGATAGAGCTTTGCTCACCCTCTTGATACCTTCTCCATCGGATTTCATGACCTCTACGGAGAAGATCCCCCAAGTGGATTCAAGACCCCTAACAGGAAGACCCCTCAAGACCTCCTCACGGAGAAGAACTACCGCCTTTTGTATCGTCATTTGTTGCGTTTGGATCTTGTATCACTCATTATGTTCATGGGTCTAGCACATGTTTCCCCTCGTGTTCTTCGTGTTCTTAATAGGATCCACACCATTTCGTGAAAGACCAGCCCTAGGGTTTCCACCCTACATCAAAAAGGCATTCGTCTATAAGCATAAGTTCCAAAAGGACAAGTAAAAGTAGCTTTCTCTTGATCTTCTTTTGACATAGGTATTTGAGAAAAACCAAAATATCCACCCAGAAAACAAAAATGTGTATTCTTAGATAATCTTTATAGCATTTGATCAATAAAAGGCAAGGGATAATGATATTTTCTAATAGCTTTGTTTAATTTCCTGAAATAATTTACCATCCTATAACCAATTACAATTCTTTGTGGGATAAGTTCATTTTTATCATTAGGAACAATGGTTATACCTCCTTTCTTAGGAACGCAATGAACAGGGCTTACCCATCTACTATCAGCTATAGGATAGATTATACCTACTTACAGAAGCTTTAATATTTCAGTTCTTACCACATCCTTCATCTTAGGATTCAGACGGCGTTGATGATCAATGACATGTTTAGCATTAGTCTCCATATTAATCTTGTGATGACATAGAGTGGGACTAATGCCCTTAAGATCATCAAGAGTATATCCAATAGTAGGACGGTGCTTCCTTAGAGTTTTTAGTAACCTCTTTTCTTCATGCTCTGAAAGGTTAGCATTAATAATGATAGGATATCACTTCTTTTCAGCAAGATGAGCATATTTAAGTGTATCAGGTAGTTTCTTTAATTCAAACACATAATCGCTCTTAGGTGGTAGAGGATCTCCAAGAGTTTCAACAGGTAAATTATGCTTAAGGATAGGTGCTTGTTTAAAGAATATCTCATCTATTTCATTTCTTTCATTCATATGCATATCATTTTCATGGTCTAGAAAGTATTATTCTAAAGGATAGGTAGGAGGAACAACAATAGAATCAAGACCAATAACTTCATCTTTACTGCACAATTCCTTCTCATGTGGTTGTCTACGAAACTTGGAGAAATTAAACTCATGAGAGACATCACCAAAATTAACTCTAACCCTTTCTTTAACATAATCAATTTCAACGGTATTAAAGAAAGGCTTGCCAAATATGATGGGACAAAAAATTACTTGTTGTGAACCGACTAGTAAGAAATCAGTGGGGCATTCAATTTTACCACACAAGACTTCAACATCTGGAACAATCCCAAGTGGTGAAATAGTATCTCTGTTTGCAAGCTTAATAGTAACATCAATGTCCTCAATCTCAGCAAGTGTAATATCATTCATAATTTCATGATATAAAGTGAATGGAATAGCACTCACACTGGCACCCATATCACATAAACAATGCTAGCAATGGTCTCAATTTAAAATAAACAACAGGCATGCCTACTACTGGCTTATTCTTATCTAAATACCATATTCATTTCTATCAGGTTTAGTTATTCTAGCAGCTTCGTCTCAAATGTAAATAGCATGCCCATCAATATTATCAACCAAGAGATCCTTAACAATAGCAATATTAGGTTCTACATTTATATTTTCAGAGGGTCTAGTTGTTCTGGTATTACTTTTATTAACCATAGTTGTAGCTTTAGCATGTTCCTTAATCCTAACAGGGAAAGGAGGTTTCTCAATATAAGCAGTAGGCACAACTGGATCAACATTATAGATTATTGTTTCATCTTTAACTATATCATGTTCCTCTAACATTTCTCTAGTAGGTGGATGAAATTTAAACCACTTATCCTTAGGAAGATAAACATGAGTAGCAGGAGATTCGCAAAAGGAAGCTACTATCTTAGAGTCAAGTCCATATTTAGGACTAAACTTACGAAAAGAATCAGTTTCCATAAAAGATTTAACACAATGAAACTCAAGTTTTATACTTGGCTCTTTAACTTTGTCAAGTTCCCAATCTTCGGAGTTGCGTTTAATTCTTTCTAGAAGACCCCATTTGAATTCAATAGTTTTCTTCATAAAGGAACTAGTAGAATAAGAACAAAGCATGGATCAATGATTATGAGAAAGCCGAGCATGAATGTTTTGAATAATAATTGCTCTTGAGAGTTCATGATTAGGGCATGTGTGCATCATGTACTTAAGCCCACCCCAGGCTTGAGCAATACTTTCTCCTTCACGAGGCCAAAAATTATATATATATAATTTTACAATCACGTTGAACCAGATGCATAGGATAAAACTTCTATTGAAATTCCAATTTCAATCGATTCCAATCCCACGTTCCAATATCATCCATTAGCCTATACCATGTCAATGCATTTTCCTCCAAGATAAATGGAAAACCTTCTTCTTAACTCCATCCTCGGACAAACCTGCAAGCTTAAACAATCCACAAATTTCATCCACCTAGAGTAAGTGCATATCACGATGTACCGTTCCATCTCATGCATAAGGATTAGCTAGCAGTTTCTCTGACATAACCGAGGTAATCTAATAATAAATATTTTCAGTAGGTTCGTAGGTTGAAGGGAAACTCCTATTGCTTATGGTGAAGGTGAAGATACCCCGAACAAAGCCCTCAAAGGATTATTTTCCATAGTAACAACTGACAGAAAATTTTGGCACGTAATATAAATGCTTCCTTACCAAAGGCACTTCACTCCCCGGCAACGGCGCCCGAAAAGAGTATTGATGACCCACAACTATAGGGGATCAGTCGTACTCCTTTTGATAATTAAGAGTGTCGAAGCCAACGAGGAGCAGAAGGAGATAACAAGCGATTTTCAACAAGGTATTTGCTACAAGTGCTGAAAGTATTAGTGATAGGTAGTTTTTTAGCAAGATATTTCGTAACAAGTAGCAAGTAGAAATAGGCACAAAGGTGCAGCAGGATGGCCCAATCCTTTTTATAGCAAAGCACAAGCCTGAAAGTTCTCTTATATAAAACAAAGCATTCTTGAGGAAACTTGGTAATTATCATCTAGTCATGTTCATCATGTTTTGTCGCTTCGTGTTTGTTACTTTGATAATATGATATGTGGGAGGACCGGTGATACGATCCTGTTCTTACTTGAACAAGCAACCCACTTATAATTACCCCCTCTCGCAAGCATCCTCAAGTACGAAATAAGAATTAAGATAAACTAGTCGTCAACCGGTGCATCCGCACGGTCTAGGTTTAGATATATTGTGAAACACTAACAAAACTGAAATAGTAATTTTGAAACATAAAATGTAATTTTAAAGGGTTGGCCTTAAAAAAACTCACATAAATTTATTAATGTTTCTACATATTGTAATAAAATATATTACAAACGGTCATTTGTAAGCTACATAAAAAGGATAAATTTGTGGCTCCAAAAAGGGAGAAGGTGAGTCTAGATGGATCCATATATTTTTCCTTCTACAAAGGTATACTAATAAAATTTTGTACGCTCATACTACTACACATCATATGTACATGTATAATTGATTGCTTTTTTGAGGTCTGAAATACGGTTTTTGTTATCTCTTTTTTATCAACCTCCATGTACCTGGGGTATTTGTCGATATCCCATATCATGTGTCATGTTGTCCTGGTCTTAACGGGAATACTTCCATTTAACCACAAATGCAACCTTGAAAACCTTAAAGTAACATGCTCAGGATCAATAAAGTGTAATACAAAATAACATGGATGGCATGTCAATTTGAGAAATTTGAAAATCAAATTATGAAAGAGAACGATTGAAATGTGGACATATCTTACAGATGCATAAGTCTGTAATATTTTTCCTTATGGGTGTAAAGGCTAGCCTGAAGTATGTATAATTCAGAACTTTTGGTATTTCAATATGCGCTGATCTACACCATTTGTACCTAAACAAAAAATATCTCACAAAAACGAATTATGCTTGATAGCATACAACCAAGCATATATAGCGTATAGGAAAGAATGATGTACTTCTTCACATTAAGATAGCAGCATTATATTGTTAAAAAGGTGGTACATTTGTCAGATTTTGGGTTCCGCAAAACCCTTAAGGTTCGAACTCTGGGGTGCGCACGAAGATCTCTCCTCCCTCTAGCTCACACGCTCTCCACGATCTCAAGGCTCAACACATCAAACTCATAGAACAAAGGACACGGGGTTTATACTGGTTCGGGCCACCGATGTGGTGTAATACCCTACTCCAGTGTGGTGTGGTGGATTGCCTCTTGGGCTGGGGATGAACAAGTACAAGGGAAGAACAAACTCCTGAGGAGAGGTGTTCTTGAGCTCGGTGAGCTTGGGTGGATGAGGGTGATCTGAATCTGGATCCGTCCGTCCTACTGTGGTGTTTAGTCCTCTTTATAGAGGCCCTGGTCCTCTTCCCAAATATTGAGCGGGAAGGGATCCAACAATGGACAATTTTGAAGGGAGACAACTAGTACACGTTATACTGACTAAAGGTGGTCTTCACCTCCAAAGGCTCTGGCGATGATGCCGTCCTAGGCTCCATGGTGACCTCCGTCCTGTCGTCCGGCCGGCCTTGGTCTTGTTGCACCGATATGGCAACCTTTGCCTGATGCCTCGGGACTCCTCACCTGCGCTTGCCTCTTTAGCACCAAAGAGGAAACGAGTACGCTGCACGCGCCGGCACCCACCTGGCCTTGGTCGTCATGGCTTGCGTCATAGGGACCTCGCGAGGTGCCCCTTGCCTTGATCTCTCCGCCCCTCGCGAGCCAGCCTAGTGAGGCTGCCCCCGAGGAAGTCTTGTGTCGTCCGCCTCACGAGGGTCTTGAGTATTTGCTGATGAAGATGGGCCGTACGGGCCCAATGGTGGAGCCACGTCGTGGGCCGCAGGCAGGCAAGTCTGGGGACCCCCATTCCCAGGACGCCGACAGTAGCCCCCGAGCCCAAGGCGCGCTTGGACTTGGCTTCGAGGCAAAGCCAAAGGGCAAGTGCGGAGCGCCGCGCGCCCCAACAGCCCGCGGCCTCGGTCGACGCGTGTTGACTGATGGGACGTGGGCGTCTCCGCTTCCCCATGCTGCCTCGGCAACTGCCTAACTTGACGAGTCCCTGCTGCATACAAAGAGGGTTATCATTACCTGCGATCATGGAGGTCGGCGGTTGGCCTCCTCCAGGCTATAAATGAGGAGGGGGCGGAGCCCCCGTCGCCCATCTCTTCCCGTTCCGCTCACTTCTTCTCCCTTGCTTCATTGCTAGCAGCGACACTCATGGCGCCTGCAAAGAGGTTCTCGGCCGCAGAGAAGGGGAAGGCCCACCAGGAGGGGCCCGGCTCGTTGCCGCCTAAGAGGGGGCACGGTCGCTCGCGTAAGCATGCCGCAACACTCGCAGTGGCCCCTCGCGGCCGCGGCGGCGCCTCCTCGTGCGGTGGGAGTCGCCCAGGTCATGCCAGTCCCGTCGATGAAGTGAGGCGTGCCATGGTTGCGCGGCCTTCCCGGTCGCGCTTCCACTCGGCGGAGGGGCTGCCGGAGTTCATCGTGTGGTCGGAGAACCCGGCCGGCACCTGGCTTCAGCTCCCGCACTTCTTCACCGGCGAACTGCCGGCCATTGGTCCAGGCGGTCTCTGGTTGTAGGCGGACGGCTGCTGTAGCAAGGCTTCATGGGTCGCGGTGGAGGTCTCCGTCACGGGAACACGGCCTTGGCCCACGGTTGGCAGACGTTTGCCCGCACGAGCGGCCTGGGCAGGCGGTGTACCCTGCACTTCAAGTACGACGGTAACGCGACCCTCTACGTGAGGGTGTTCGGGGAAGATGGTCGCCGCGTCGGATGCTGCCCTGAGGACAACGACGGTGGCGAGGTGCTCGTCCTTGGCGACGGTCGTGACGAGGGTGAAGGTGGACTTGTCCTCGGTGCCGGCCGCGGCTCTTCCAGCTACGGCGACAGCTCCAGCACCGACGCCTATGACCAGCCGCCACGTCGCCGTGCCCTCTTCGAGGGAGGTAGCGGGTCGTCGCGTCGCCGAGCCCTAGTGAAGCGCGAGGAGGGGTTTGGCTGAGTCCAGGAGAGCGCCAGGGGCCCACCCTCACGAATCGCCGCCGGGGCGCGCGCCACTTTTGTTTTGTTCTTTCCTTTCTCGCTGCATTCAGAAATGAAACAAGTATGGGGCCCTGCAGGGGCGTGCAACGAACCATGTTTTCTAAATTGCTATGTTATGTCTATCGTTCCTGTGTCGTGTTGCAGCATCAGTGTTTTATGTAGGCGTGTAGAGATAACTTAGCTTGACGTGTCTGAAGTAGTTTCCACCTCGTGAGGCGCGCATCTCCTAGTACCTGGCGAGACCTCTTTGCCGTTGGCTTGGGGGCGTCGAGGAACTGCAAAAATTTATTAGGAAACTCTTATTCTTCCCCGCCCGGGGCATAGGCGTGGCCGACCATGACCCAGAGCTCCGCATCGCGGTACCCGAGGGGCACGGATTAAGGGAGGAGTGCCAGCTTGCGAGCTCGCGTGAGGGTGGCTCGCGAAGAATAGGAAAAACGCTTACGAGTGCACCTGTCCAGCCCCCTCGCGAGGCATGCGAGGGAGAGTACGGGCCAAAACAAAGAACCGAGGGAAGAACAGAGGAAAAGGCGATCGAACCAAGATGACAAGAAGCACCAGAATGCAAACTTTCATTAAAAAGGGGCAAGCCAACTACGGAAAGCAAATGAAAGTCACGTCCGGCACCTAGTCTAGTCTTCTCACCAGCGCGGAGCTAAGTGCTGCCACTAGGACGTGGGAGGGAGCCCCCGAGGCCCGAGGGCGGCACTCCTGAGACTCCGGGGCGTGTACAGCCCCACTCATTATTACGTGAGAGTGTCACGAGCGGAGACCTTCACAGGCACGGGGCCTTGCTTCACAGGCGCTGGGCCTTGCTTCGTGGGTAGAACTTCCGGAGGTGCTGGATGTTCCAGGCGTTCTGGATGTGGACCCCGTCCTGCGTCTCCAGATGCATGGCGCCAGGCCTGGAGACGTGGGCGACCCTAAACAGGCCCTCCCACATGGGCGATAGCTTATGCAGCCCTTCCCTGGAGAGCACCCGCCTTAGGACGAGGTCACCCACCTTGAGCGTCCTGGAGCAGATGCTGCGGTAGTGATACGGCCGCAGCGCCTGCTGGTATCTTGCCGCTCGAAGCGTGGCTTCGCGGCGGTGTTCCTCCCCCAGCACAAGGTCCATCCTCCGCATGGCATCCTACTGCATCTCATCAAACGCCAGGACCCGCGCGGAGCGAAGCTTGACCTCGTGAGGGAGAACCGCTTCTGCTCCGTAGACGAGGAAGAATGGGGTCTCACCCGTTGGCTTGGTGGCGGTGGTGCAGATGGACCACATCATAGACTGGAGCTCATCGTGCCAGCCCCTGCCGCAGGCCTCGAGCTTCTTCTTGAAGGTCCTGGTCTTGAGGCCTCTCAAGACCTCCGCGTTGGCACGTTCAGCTTGACCATTGCACCTAGGGTGCGCCACCGAAGTGTAGCAGATCTACGTTCCAAGGTTAGCACAATATGTCTTGAAGAGATTGCTAGTGAACTGCGAGTCGTTGTTGGTGATGATGCGATTAGGGACCCCGAACGGGCTCATGAGACCCTTGATGAACTTTACCGCAGATCCAGCCGGGATGGTGCAGACAGCTTCCACCTCCTCCCATTTGGTGAACTTGTCGGTGGCGACATAGAGGTAGTGGTAGCCCCCAGGCACTCGAGGGAAGGGGCCTAGGTTATCCAGCCCCCAGACCGCGAATGGCCACGACGCGGGATGGTCTGGAGGCCCTGAGCTGGCCGATGGATCTGCTTGGTGTGGAATTGGCAGGCCTCGCAAGACTTCACCAGGTTGGTCACGTCGTTGAGCGCTGTAGGCCAGTAGAACCCAATGAAGAACGCCTTGCCGATGAGGGTTCATGATGACGAGTGGTGCCCGCAGTCTCCATCGTGTATGTCAGCTAGCAACTCGTTCCCCTGTTCCCTGGAGATGCATCGCAAGGAAACATCATTTGGCCGCTTCCTGTATAACTCACTGTCCTGGATGCAGTATGCCGTAGCCTGTCGGGCCATGCGCTCCGCGTCCTCTTCTTTCTCCGGCAGCGTCCCTTGCGTCAGGTATTCCTTGAACTCCTTGGTCCAGCACCCCTCATGAGGCTCGAGAGCCAGGAGTAAGCGTGCTCCCGAGGTCGGGCCGCAGACCGGGGCTCCCGAGGCAGGTGGTTGGGGGAGTTCCTCCTGAGGCGGCGCCGGCTCCGAAAGCGGAGGTGCTGCTGATGGCTTGAAGAGCCGCTCCTCAAAGATGCCACGCTCTTGGGGTTGTCGCTTGGATGCCCTCTTGACGATGTCGTCGGTTTCCTTGTTGGTGCCATGGGGCACGTGCTGCAACTCTAGACCCAAGAAATGCTTTTCCATTTTGCGTACCTCCGCGAGGTATGCCTCCATGTGCTCATCCCTCGGCTCGTATACCTTGTTGGAGAAGTTGACGAGGAGCTGTGAGTCGCCCCTGATGGTGAGGCGCTTCACCCCCAGGGCCACCGCTGCCTTAAGGCCAGCGATGAGGCCTTCGTACTCCGCAATGTTGTTGGAGACCTTCTCGCCTTGCTGGAAGCAGAGCTGCACGGCGTAGTAGAGCTTGTCCTAAGTGGGCGAGATGAGCACTGCTCCAGCTCCCGCGCTCTGGCGTGCGAACGCGCCATCGAAATACATGACCCAGCCATCTAGGGCTTCACTTCCCGGCGAGAGGGATCGGTCCTCGCCTGTTTCAAACCCTAGGGCGTCCGTCCATTCCGCCACGAAGTCGGCGAGCATGGCTCCCTTGATGACCCGGGTTGTGCTGAACTCCTGCTGGAATGCTTGCAGCTCGATGTTCCATTCAGCGACTCTTCCAGCAGCATTGGGGCTCCTGAGTACCCTCTCCAGCGGGTAGGCCGAGACGACCTTGATTGGGTGACCTTGGAAGTAGTGCCGTAGTTTGTGCAAGGCCACCAAGAGCGCGAGCAAGAGCTTCTGAGGCATGGGGTACCATGCCCTCGCATCCCGCAGCACCGTGCTGACGAAATACACTGGGTGCTCGACGAGGGCGGGGGCGTCGACGAAGCTTGCATCTGCCGGAGGTTGGGGTGCCTCCTGAGGTGATGGCACTCCAGGTGCTTGGTCGCTCACTGGGACTTCTGCAGGCCCGGGGACGCCGCCTTGTTGGGCTTGGTCACTCGCTGGTGTTGCTACGGCCTTCTTGGTGCCCTGCAGGTCCCGCATAGAACCGACTGGAGGTGCAGTGCGGCGCGGCAGACCCTTGGCCTGGCGCTCTTCCTGAACCGCCACCAGAGCTGCGATAGCGGAGTAGGGAGTGGCGGCAAGGTAAAGCACCAGGGGCCCGAGAGGGCGAGGTGCCACCATCACCGGTGGGCTGGTCAGGTATCTCTTGAGGTCTTCAAACGCTTGGTCAACCTCCGGGGTCCATTCGAACGGGCCCTTCTTCTTCATCAGCTTGAAGAACGGCAGGGCGCGCTCTCCCAACTTGGAGATGAAGCGCCCCAGCGAGGTCACGCAGCCTGCAAGCTTCTGCATCTCCTTGAGAGTTTGTGGTGGGCTCATGTCTTCTATCGCCTTGACCTTCTCCAGGTTAGCCTCGATCCCCCTGTGGGACACGAGGAAGCCCAGCTGATTTCCAGAGGGGACACCAAACACGCAATTCTCTGGGTTGAGCCGCAGGTCTACCTGGCGCAGGCTTGCGAAGGTCTCCTCCAGATCTTGAATCAAAGTTCTTGCCTCCTGAGATTTCACCACAATGTCGTCGACGTAGGCTTCAGCGTTCCTCCCGAGCTGCTGACCCAGGGCGATGTGCATCAGCCGTTGGAAGGTCGCGCCTGCATTGCGCAGCCCGAACGGCATGCAAGTGTAGCAATACACCCCACACGGTGTCAGGAAGGCCGTCTTCTCCACATCCTCCACTGCCATCTTGATCTGGTGATAGCCCGAAAACGCGTCCAGGAAACACAGCAGGTCGCACTCGGCGATGGTGTCGACAATTTGGTTGTTGCGCGGGAGCGGGAACGGGTCTTGGGGACAGGCCTTGTTGAGGTTGGTGAAGTCGACACACATGCGCTCCTTCCCGCCTTTCTTCGGTATGACGACGGGGTTCGCCAGCCACTCAAGGTACCAAACCTCGCGAATGACACATGCCGCCTCCAGCTTGCGGGTTTCCTGGATGATGAAGGACTGCTTCTCTGTGGACTGTCGCCGCGCCTTCTGCTTCACATGGCGCACATTGGGGCACACCCTTAAGTGATGCTCGATCACCCGTCTTGGGACCCCTACTAGCTGCTTGGGTTTCCTAGGCGAATACATCCTTGTTCGCGCGCAGGAACTTCACCAGCGCCTCTTCTTGGTCCGGGCCGAGGTTGGCGCCTATGGTGAAGGTGGTTCCTGAGGACCCATCTTCCTCCACCGGCACCTGCTTGGTTTCGGCCCAATCTTGAGTGAACAACCGCTTCTTCTTTGCTGGTGCGGCCTCCATAGCTCCAGGGGTGGCCTCGCCGGCCGGTCGCGCAGCCGCGGCGGTCTTGAGGGCAAGCTTGAGCGCCGTTAGAGCCTCCTTGGTGTCTCCAACCATGGTGAGAACGTCCTTGCTCCGAGGATGCCGTTGTACGGATTGCCAATGCGGGCGACGTCGAAGTCGATGAGCTCGGTGCGGTAATTGTCGCGAGTGCCGAAGGTGGCGGGGAGGCGGATCTGCCCCAGGGGGCTGGCGGAGCCGCCTCCGACCCCGGAGACGGGCTTGCTGGGACGGAGCCGCTCGAGTGGTACGTGAAGAAGGCTAAAAGCCTCCACAGAGAGCACGTTGTGGCCGGCGCCGCCGTCGATGAGGGTCTTTGTGACAGCTATGTGGCAGATGTGAAGGAAATATGCCCTAGAGGCAATAATAAAGTATTATATATTTCCTTATATCATGATAAATGTTTATTATTCATCCTAGAATTGTATTAACCGGAAACATAATACATGTGTGAATACATAGACAAACAAAGTGTCACTAGTATGCCTCTACTTGACTAGTTCGTTAATCAAAGATGGTTATATTTCCTAGCCATAGACATGAGTTGTCATTTGATTAACGGGATCACCTCATTAGGAGAATGACGTGATTGACATGACCCATTACATTAGCTTAGCACCCGATCGTTTAGTATGTTGCTATTGCTTTCTTCATGACTTATACATGTTCCTATGACTATGAGATTATGCAACTCCCGTTTACCGGAGGAACACTTTTTGTGCTACAAACGTCACAACGTAACTGGGTGATTATAAAGGTGCTCTACAGGTGTCTCCAAAGGTACTTGTTGGGTTGGCGTATTTCGAGATTAGGATTTGTCACTCCGATTGTCGGAGAGGTATCTCAGGGCCCACTCGGTAATGCACATCACTATAAGCCTTGCAAGCATTGTGACTAATGAGTTAGTTGCGGGATGATGTATTACGGAACGAGTAAAGAGACTTGCCGGTAACGAGATTGAACTCGGTATCGAGATACCGACGATCGAATCTCGGGCAAGTAACATACCGATGACAAAGGGAACAACGTATGTTGTTATGCGGTCTGACCGATAAAGATCTTCGTAGAATATGTAGGAGCCAATATGGGCATCCAGGTCCCGCTATTGGTTATTGACCGGAGAGGTGTCTCGGTCATGTCTACATAGTTCTCGAACCCAAAGGGTCCGCACGCTTAAAGTTACGATGACAGTTTTATTATTAGTTTATATGATTTGATGTACCGAAGGTTGTTCGGAGTCCCGGATGTGATCACGGACATGACGAGGAGTCTCGAAATGGTCGAGACATAAAGATTGATATATTGGACGACTATATTCGGACACCGGAAGTGTTCCGGAGAAGTTTCGAATTAAACCGGAGTGCCGGAGGGTTACCGGAACCCCCCGGGGAAGTATTGGGCCTTAGTGGGCCTTGAGGGGAGAGAGAGGGCAGCAGCCAGGAGGTGGTGCGCCCCCTCCCAGAGGAGTCCTAGTTGGACTAGGAGAGGGGGGCGCAGCCCCCTTTCCCTCTCCCTCTCCCTCTCTTTCCTTCCCCCCTTCTTTTCCTAGTAGGACTAGGAAAGGGGAGTCCTACTCCTACTAGGAGGAGGACTCCCCCCCTCTCCTTGGCGCGCCCCATAGGCAGCCGGCCTCCCCCTTGCTCCTTTATATACGGGGGCAGGGGGGCACCTACGAACACACTTGATATACGATATTTTAGCCGTGTGCGATGCCCCCCTCCACCAGATTACACCTCGATAATACCGTCGCGAAGCTTAGGCGAAGCCCTGCGTCGGTGGAACATCATCATCGTCACCACGCCGTCGTGCTGACGAAACTCTCCCTCAACACTCGGCTGGATCGGAGTTCGAGGGACGTCATCGAGCTGAACGTGTGTAGAACTTCGGAGGTGCCGTGCGTTCGGTACTTGATCGGTCGGATCGTGAAGACGTTCGACTACATCAACCGCGTTGTGATAACGCTTCCGCTGTCGGTCTACGAGGGTACGTGGACAACACTCTCCCCTCTCGTTGCTATGCATCACCATGATCTTGCGTGTGCGTAGGAAATTTTTTGAAATTACTACGTTTCCCAACAGTGGCATCCGAGCCTGGTTTTATGCGTTGATGCTATGCACGAGTAGAACACAAGTGAGTTGTGGGCGATATAAGTCATACTGCTTACCAGCATGTCATACTTTGGTTCAGCGGTATTGTGAGATGAAGCGGCCCGGACCGACATTACGCGTACGCTTACGCGAGACTGGTTTCACTGTTCGGAGCACTCGTTGCTTAAAGGTGACTGGCGGGTGTCTGTCTCTCTCACTTTAGTTGAACCGAGTGTGGCTACGCCCGGTCCTTAGGAAGGTTAAAACAGCACCAACTTGACAAACTATCGTTGTGGTTTTGATGCGTAGGTAAGAACGGTTCTTGCTAAGCCCGTAGCAGCCACGTAAAACTTGCAACAACAAAGTAGAGGACGTCTAACTTGTTTTTGCAGGGCATGCTGTGATGTGATATGGTCAAGACATGATGTGATATAATGTGTTGTATGAGATGATCATGTTTTGTAACCGAGTTATCGGCAACTGGCAGGAGCCATATGGTTGTCGCTTTATTGTATGAGATGCAATCGCCATGTAATAGTTTTACTTTATCACTAAGCGGTAGCGATAGTCGTAAAAGCAATAAGTTGGCGAGACGACAACGATGCTACGATGGAGATCAAGGTGTCGCGCCGGTGACGATGGTGATCATGACGGTGCTTCGGAGATGGAGATCACAAGCACGGTGCTTCGGAGATGGAGATCACAAGC
>NC_057802.1:211377490-211413946 GCF_018294505.1 Triticum aestivum | reverse complement strand
GGAAAAATTACAGATATGAATTTCGACTTTATTTGCAAAATCTCTCTAGAATTTGTAAAATGGGCATAACTTTTGCATACGAACTCGGATTAAAAAGTTTTTTATATGAAAAATTATCTACTCGAAAAGATACATACGAATTGAACCGGGGGAACCTTGTTCAACATCTTCAAAATCCCCAAAAACCTAACAGAACGAAATATACGGGGCTTTTAAGATCTAGAGGGGGGAAATGAAAAAAAATTAAACTTACTAGTGGCGCACCATTTGCTAGGTGCGCCACTAGTAACAGAAAAAAAATTGGTTTAAAAAAAACTTTTTTTTGGAAACTTTTTTCAAAACATGATGCGCAATATGACCGGGAAGTTTGAAATATTATTTCAAAATTTCATCACACTCATGAACATGAACAAAGTCCTAGACATCAACAAGGTTTAATAGGATTTATATGCTAGATATGTCATCAAGTGCCTGTTAAGTGAGCTGGTGCTGGGGTTGGATAGAACTCTGAAGTTAAGCATGCTTGGGCTGGAGTAGTGTGAGGATGGGTGACCTTTCGGGAAGTTTGACCACGAGTGCGATTTGACTTGAGATTAAGCATATTGACCCAAGATTAAGCCATAGTGACCCGAGATTAAGAAAAAAACGAAAAAATTGAAAAAGAATTTGAAAAAAATATTTCTGAAAAAAAATTTGAATTTTTTTTGTAATGGCGCACTTCTATGTGGTGAGCCATTACTAAGTCAGATAGTAATGGCGCACTGTGTGATGTAATAATGGCGCACTGCCTGGTTCACCATTAGTATACCAGATACTAATGGCGCACCTGTGGTGCGCCATTAGTAAAAAATTCTAATGGCGTGATGCTAGTGGCGCACGTGTAGTGCGCCATTAGTAGGCAAAACAGGTGTGCCACTAGCAGGCCTTTTCCTAGTAGTGTTTCTATTGCAAACGGTTATTGAGAAAACAACATGGGCGATGACCTCAGGCAACACACATAGTTTCTAGGAATAAAGTATGTTAGATTACTGAACAATCACACACGACATCCTCTTCAAAACTGTTTGCGTTCGGCCACCTGGCGCAAACGTTTACCACATAAAAACTGTGTGTGATGGACAACCTTTGCCACACAGTTTCTTCTACGCACCGTGTGTGATGCATTCAATAAGGCAAACAATAAAATTGTTAATACCGTGTGCAATGGAAACGCTATCACAAACGATTTAACGGTGAAAATTGTGTGCGATGTACCTACGAACAGAAATGTTTTCCTTGGAGCGACTGTGTGGGATGTATATACGAATGGAAACGTTTAGCGGGGACTGACTGTATGGGATGTACTTATGACAGGAAATGATTTCGCGTGTATAATTGTATTTTTTAGAACTATTGTATGTATAACCGTATTTGGTTGCTCGCCGGTCGCACATGACCTCATTTTGTCGAGCATTTGTGCCAGGAGGGCATATCCCCGACAGTTTCTGGGACGTGTGGGAAGGACCCCCCTATCACTCACACTCGCTAGGTGACGGTTCAAAATGTCGTCGTGGAAAGGGGTTAAAAACCGTTTGTATAGCACCTCGATGTACTAGTGGTAGATCCAAGTTTATGGAAACAAGTAAGATACCCGCACCTCTCTCCACATTTGCAGACAAGGCCTCCCCTCATTCATCCTTATCTCCCACAATCTCATTGTTGAGGAATTAAAAAAGGAAGCCTCTAGAACAATCTGGCATGGTGGTCGCTGCCGGCATCGTCCATCCCCATGCCTCCGCTCATTCCGACCACCAATCACCACCACGCCCCACTCCTCCTCACCTTATCTCTCCTCTTTCTCGATATATCATTAGATTTTACAAATGGGATTACTCCCGCATGGGTCAATCATAGCAGGTGTTTTATAAAAAAATGTATCTTGATGTTCCGTGCAAGGCACGGGCATCTTGCTAGTACTCCTACAAAAGACTTAGTTTGTGATGATGGTGTGTCTGCCATCCGTAATTTCTGACCATTAGATCTACATCTAACAACTGTGAGGTAAGTTGTTGCCTTTTCTCAACAACATCCCACTTGTCTACACAATTTGCAAAAAAAACCCTTAATTAGTATCTTAAAACCAACCACATCCCGCCCTCACCACACCAAAACAGCCCAAGGAATATATTCTTATTGAAACATAATATATTTTTAGTGATATATGTATATCAAAATTAGAGTGTTTTCTATCAAGTTTGTGAACAAGTATTATTCTAATTATGATCAGTTGCAACGCACGTGCACATTGCTAGTCTTTCCAACCATGCAAAAAAAATTGCTAGTATTTCCATAGTTTCGAGTGTTCCATCAAGATAGTAGTCACTCATGGTTGATATTTAGTCTGAATTGGGTACACGTAGGCACTATGTAACTAGCCGTGCTTATTGTCTTCCAAAGCTTAACTTTCACTCCTACTTACAGTATGTAGAGTATTTAACAAAACACTACCACTTTCAACCAGATCTAGGAAGAAACTGTTGTACAAAAAATAGTAAAGACATACCCAAAGTTTCTTAATCCGCGCCAAAAAACTACTACCTAGTATCGATTAGGCTCGTTTAAAGCCGTTTATGACAGGGTTGGCCCACACGTCCATGCGGAACAGGCACCTTAAGCCAACACCGTTTGTTTGACCATTGACATGAGGGGCCCACATCTGACCTTCTATCCTCTTCTTCCTCCTCTAATCATTATTTTTCCTGAACATTACTTCAAACAGTTCTTATGTGTCTTCGTCGGTGGCGTCGATGATGAGCGAGCTGGCCGCCGCTCCGCCAGACAAGCCGGACGCCACGCTGGCCTCCGCACGGGGTGGCTGGCTGGCCCGAGCGTGGCTCACGCGTGAGCAAGCCACCGCGCTGGCCCAGACAAGAGGAACTCGAAGGTCCCACCAAGGATAGAGCCGCATATTGAAACGCTTTTGCAAGGTTGATATCATTACATCGTACCATTACATAATAACTGGGGATACATACAAAGGGCATCCAATGCCACAATAATACATCAAGCATTATACATGAGAACAACATCCGACTATGGATGAAACACAAACATAAACTCAAATGACATCCACCCTGCTAGCCCAGGCTGCCGACCAGGAACCTATCCCAAAATCGACGAAGAAGAAGCACTCGTACATCGACGTCCTAAACAAACGGTTTAAAACCCCTTTCCGCGATGGCATTTGGAACTGTCACAAAGTTAGTGTGGGCGATAGGGGGGTCCTTCCCACACGACCCAGAAATCATTGGGGATAGGCCCTCGTGGGACCCAGGCTGGGGCCGTGTGCGGGCGAGGCATGGAAACCCAATCATTTCCGTAGGTATGTACATCCCACATGGTGAATCCCAGAAATCATTTTCATAGGTATGTACATGCCACACGGTGAAACCCAGAAATCATTTCCGTAGGTATGTACATCCCACACGGTGAATCCCAGAAATCATTTCCGTAGGTACGTACATCCCACACGGTGAATCCCAGAAATAATTTCCGTAGGTATGTACATCCCACACGATGAATCCCAGACAATCATTTCCGTAGGTATGTACATCCCACACAGTTCTTTGTGTGGAAACGTTTGTGCAAGGTGGCCTAACGCAAACAGTTCGCTGCCGGAAGCCGTGTGTGATTGTTAGTTGATCGAACACGCCTACTTTCTAGAAACCGTGCGGGTTGTTTGAGTTCATCGCCCGCGGTGCTGTCTGAGTAATCGTTTGCAATAGAAAACCCCAATAAGCAGGGTAATTAGCCTATTATTGATAATCCATGTACTAATCAAACTGATATTTCTTATAAAACATGCCAGATATTTCATATCCATATAAAAGCAACCAGGATTTCATAATCGAATTACATCAGATAGCTTCGTCACTCAGTTACGCCATTACACAACAGCACCAAGTTTCACATGCAGCATCAAAAACCTTTGGAAAGTAGCATCATACACGATAAATAGACAGATGAATCTAATCTGGGAAACTGCAGAAGCGGAAGGCAAATATTGAGCCTTCAGTGATGTTGAATGTCCATGCAACTTTAGGCCAGTGGCTATGGATAATTGCCCGCCCAACCTTCATCCTCTTTAGCAAGACATCAATATTGTACTGTGGTTGTTGAATGAATACCTTCGTCGCCTCTTGACCATGCAGGTGGTTTGAGAGGTAATCATTGGTGAACTGCTTTGAAAAGTACTGAAAACAAAGCTATGCATAAATCGCTGTTGTAAATTTTGAAATGGCGCAAGGAGTAAAAACAAGGTAAAAGAGTTGGTACCAGCCTATAGTTGAATGATGTCTTCTTCATTGTGCAAACAAAGATCTTGCTATTATTCGTCACAAGTTTCTTCATCCTAACAATCTTTCTGAGTTTCTTGACTTGACTGATATTCATGGACATCTCATTTCCCCATATGCAAAATGGTTCGAACAGTGGGTCTAAGCCTCTGACAGCAGGACCTACATGTGCAAGACCAAATTGTAAGAATCCTAAATATTAGAATGATTCCTGCAACTGCACAATAATGTGGTATTAGCCAAAGGACCCTGCTTGAACAAACCTCAATGGTAAACCGCAGTGTCTCCCATTGTTTCCCTGCAACACACATAAGGAAGATCTTGATCAGGTTAACTGAGAGTTGCCATACTATTAGTAGAATATGTATTGAGTACAGCAAAATTCGATTGGTGTCACATGCATAACAATACAAAATTGTACCCACAGCAAATGAAAATCAAATTGCAGAACTGAACCAAACAGTTAAATGGACAGCAGACCAAATGAACCAAAAAAGTTAACTGAGCACGACGTTGCAGAATAGAAACATGTACTAGAAGATAAGACAGTTAACAAAACAAAGAATGCTTGAGAACAGTACTACGAAATGTAGCAATTGTTGGACCAATGTGTTAAGTGAACATTACATTTCAGAGGACCAAACTGTTAACTCAACATCAGATTGCATATTAACATTACAGAGGACAAATCACTAGAAGGCACTAGCGGTGGCCTCAATAAAACATCACGAACTTTATTTTAAAGTAGACAACCGCGCGGCGGTGTCGAGGGTGGCCTCGAAGACGAGGTGCTTCTCCAAGATCTGGCGGTCGACATGCATGTAATGACCCGAGACCGGCGCTCCAGACGCCTTCCATGTTTTGAGTGTCAGCTGTGTTAATTATTTGTTTGTTGCATTCATCATCGCATCATGTGCATTGCATTTGCATGTTTTCATAAAGCTTGCATCCGTTCGTAGTTGCCGTGTCCCCCTGCCTTCGTTGACGGTTCCGAGTCCCATCAGGTGTTCGCTTCCCTCTTGACCGTGACCGCCTAACTCCCTTTGCATGCGCGTCCGAAACTTCCCCAAACTCGATCCGGGCAGTCATGACCGTTGGATTCAGATCATCCCCAAACATATCTAAAATATTAGGGCTATCTAACCTATTTATCTCGGACCGTCCGACTTTAATCAGATGATCCAAAAACTCCCTCCTTTCCTTATATATAGAGCAGCCCCTAACCAAATCAGACAAACCCTAAATTCAAGGAGGTTTGTCCCTCGCCGCCGCCACTCCACCAAATCCCCCTCAGGATCTCCCCTGCCTGATCCACCCAACCAGCCTCCTTCCCGATCCACCCCTTGCCGAGCCTTTGTGCAGCAGCCGCCACCCCCTCTCTTCCCGAGGCCCGAGCAGGAGCGCTCGGCCTCGTCTTCTCGCGCGGCCAGCCGCCTCGACAGCGACCTCCAGGACCAGCATCACGCCCTGCTTCTTCTTCCTCCTCGAGGAGATGCCCCTTGCCTCGAGCACCAACGCTCCAAGGCCGGAGCTCCTCACCACCAGGAGGTCGCCGCATCTCTCCTACGTTGCCTCCTTCCTATCGATCTCTCTCACCTGACCCCCCCCTCTGTCTCTCTATTCGAGTAGGAGCCCCACGACATCGCCATGGATGGCTGTAGCCCGAGCTCGCGTCCATCACCGCAACAGAGCCACCACCGCATCTCCACGGATCCGTCGGGTCCCGGCCATCCCCGTCGTTGCCGGACCTCCTCAGCTCGCCGGAGCCCCAAGACCTCGCACCAAGTCCCTCTGCAGGAGCCGCGCCTGTCCGCTACTGCTCCTCTTCATCGAGCCGCCCATGTCCCAGGAAGCCGTCGCCCCGCCAAGTCCCTCGCCCCGCCTCTGCTTCCATGCTCCAGATCGAACGCCAGCGCGCCTCCTCACCCAGCCAGCCTGCCCAGCCTCCTCCCCACCGAATTGGGCCTGGCCTCTCTATTAACCTAGTGCCCAGTAGATTCGGCCTGTGTAGGTTTTTTCCCAGATCTGCGAATTTAGCATTATCGAGAGAGTACAGTTTTGCAGAAAAACCCTTGCCATTCATGCATCAATAATTCACAAACCATGCATCAGAATTAAATAAACTATATATTTAAGATGCTCAGTTTTTCATGTAATTCATAATATGCCACTTTCATCCATGTTAAAATGTTTAAACTTGCTGTTTGTTTAATTTTGCATAAATGCCATGTTAAAATGATTTATTTCATAAGTAAATAACCGTAGCCCCGAATTTAATAAAATGTATATGTAAATGGGGTAGAAAAATGCATAGATTAACTTGTTGGCATTACTTTGCATGTTTAACAACTCTAAAATATGGTTTAGGGCAGAACAGTACCAATTCCAAAATATGCATATGGGGATTTTCTGAAATTGTTGTTTGTTGTTTCCGGCCTCATTTAAATTGCCTAGATAGGTACTTTTATTATGCTTCGCACCTTGCATGTTTAACAACATTTAATATTGTTGTCTACCTAAATGAGAGAGAACTAAATAACTGATGTGGTGTTTCGTCAATATGCAACTCATTCCATATTGAGCTGCACTTTATTTGTAGTATTGTTTGTGCACTTTGCCATGCCTTGCCTCATTAAACCGGACATGCATCATACTTGATTGTGCATCATCCCATGTTTTTGTGATGGTTGTTTACCATGTTGTTTGCTTCTTTCCGGTTGTGCTTCTTCTCGATAGTTCCCATTTCGTTGCGATCGTGAGGATTCGTTCGACTACGTTGGTTCGTCTACTTCATGGACTCGATCTTCTTCCTAGCGGGATTTTAGGCAAGATGACCATTACCCTCGATATCACTTCTATCTTTGCTTGCTAGTTGTTTCGTTCTATCGCTATGTCGCGCTACCTACCACTTGATTATCATGCCCCCCATATTGCCATGTCAAACCTCCACCTTCCTAGCAAACGGTTGTTTGGCTATGTTACCGCTTTGCTCAGCCCCTCTTATAGCGTTGTTCATTGCAGGTGAAGTTGAAGATTGCTCCATGTTGGAACATCTTTATGTTGGGATATCACAATATCTCGTATTTAATTAATGCATCTATATACTTGCTAAAGGGTGGAAGGCTCGGCCTTATGCCTGGTGTTTTGTTCCAGTCTTGCCGCCTTAGTTTTCATCATACTGGTGTTATGTTCCTTGATTTTACGTTCCTTACGCGGTTGGGGTAATGGGACCCCTTTGACAGTTCGCCTTGAATAAAACTCCTCCGACAAGGCCCAACCTTGGTTTTACATTTTCCTAACAACCTATAACTTTCCCTTGGGTTCTGCAGACCCGAGTGTCATCTTTTCTTTAACCCCCCCGGGCCAGTGCTCCTCTGAGTGTTGGTCCGAAACGAGTAGACTGCGGGGCCACCACGGTGAAACTTGAGGGCTGGTTTTACTCGTAGGATGTCTCATCCGGTGTGCCTTATGAACGAGATATGTGCAGCTCCTATCGGGATTTGTCGGCACATCCGGGCGGTCTTGCTGGTCTTGTTTTACCATTGTCGAAATGTCTTGTAACCAGGAGTCCGAGACTGATCGTGTCTTTTCGGGAGAAGGAATATCCTTCATTGATCATGAGAGCTTGTGATGGGCTAAGTTGGGACACCCCTGCAGGGTATAAACTTTCGAGAGCCATGCCCGCGGTTATGTGGCAGATGGGAATTTGTTAATATCCAGTTGTACAGAACTTGACACTTAACATAATTAAAATGCATCAACCGCGTGTGTAGCCGTGATGGTCTCTTTTCGGCAGAGTCCTGGAAGTGAACACGGTTTGGGTTATGTTTGCACGTAAGTAGTTTCAGGATCACTTCTTGATCACTTCTAGCTTCACGACCGTTGCATATCTTCTCATCTTACTCTTATTTGCGTCTGTTAGCCACCATATTTTCTTAGTGCTTGCTGCAACTCCACCTCATTACCACATCCTTCCCATAAGCTTAAATAGTCTTCATCTCGCGGGTTTTGAGATTGCTGAGTCCTCGTGACTCATAGATTCTACCAAAACAGTTGCAGGTGCGGATGATACCAGTGCAGGTGATGCTACCGAACTCAAGTGGGAGTTCGACGAGGACCTTGGCCGTTACTACGTGTCTTTTCCTGATGATCAGTAGTGGAGCCCGGTTGGGACGATCGGGGATCTAGCATTTGGGGTTATCTTCTTTTCATTTGTATTTGTCCGTAATCGGACTATCTGTGTACTCTGAATGATGTATGAATTAATTGATCATTGTGTGAAGTGGCGATTGTAAGCCAACTCTATTTATCCCTTTCTTGTTCATTACATGGGATTGTGTGAAGATGACCCTTCTGGCGACAAAACCACAATGCGGTTATGCCTCTAAGTTGTGCCTCGGCACGTGGAGATATAGCCGCATCATGGGCGTTATAAGTTGGTAATCTGAGCCATCCCCGACTTAGGAGCCCCTGCTTGATCGAATCACTGACGTTGTTGAGTCTAGAACAAAAAGTTTTGAGTCTTAGGATTATATATATCAGAGAGTATTATTCTTTTTACTCCTCAGCCCCCTTCGTCGCTCTGGTGAGGTCTCCTGACGTAGATGTTTTGAGTTTCCTCTCCTCAATTTCACTATTTTTTGGATCATGTGGGTATCTTGGGATCATTCCGATATTCTTGTGACGAGAACATTGTTCTTGGTGCCTCCTGACATTTAGGGGTTGTGGCAGTGTCCCGGGGAGTTGAGCTCCGAGGTCTTGTCGTCACAATTTTATCGTTGCAGTTCTGGAATACCTGAGTTTCGCCGACATAAAAAATATCTTTTATGCAGTTGTTGGTGAGATAACCTCGACGCCACCCAGTACTAGGGCGGTTCAGGAGTATTGCCATAGCTTGTATAACGGATGCTTTTCGAAGGTTGAGGTACATGATTTCCGGAGTTTTCTTGGTTATGTGTTGACGGATGGATACAACTGGATGTAGGGATTGTTTAGTTGGGTGAGATATATTGCTTCCCCTGTATCCCCGCCACCAGATTGCACAACCAGAAAGTTTCGGGAGTTAATAGGTGGGAATTCAAGTAGCTCCTAGAATATCCTTCCGACAGATGCATGATATGGGATTGGGTAAATCTCTATCATATGTATTTGTTCCAGCTTATTCTGCAAGCCAAATCTTTGTTTTGTTTTGAGTTGTGGTATTCGAGTTGCTTCAATGTCAAGTGTTGATTCCATACCTTTCCGAAGCGGTGTTCTCATATTCCTATGTGAATACTAATCCTTCTTATTTATCGAGATTGTCATCCCAATTCTCTTTCCAATTGTTGCGCTTCTCTTCGAGATGATCCCATCATTCTCCCCATCTGCAAGACCAATTCGAAGTTTTCTCAACGGTGTTTGTTCCTTCTGTCCCAAGTTGCCTTTGTTTTCCCGCCCTCCCACCCTTTTCTTCAAGGACTCAAATTTCTTAATCAATTATCCTTTTTATTGATAGGAAGTCTCTCCATTCTTTTCCGTCAATGTTCTTATCCAGTGATTCTCAGGAAGATACTAACAGAGCTTCAAGTTTATCATTCTTCATTCTCATATTCTTTTCCGGTGGATTCAATTCAAGCTTTTAGTGTTGATCGTATTCCTTTCCTCGTTTCAAATACTTTCTGTCGTGGAATTGTCACGGCAGATGTCCTTAAGCTAGGACTTAGTCGTGGAGCCATCGCAACTAGGAAGCTTGAAGGGGTTATGCGGGACAAGGAACACGAGGGTTTATACTGGTTCAGCCCCTTACGGTGAAGGTAAAAGCTTACGTCCAGTTTGAGGTGTTATTGATTAGGGTTACGATCCCCAGGAAGCTAAACAGCTATGCCCGGTTCTCGATGAGGTTGGTGTCGCCCTTAAGCCGCTGTCGGGTCCTCCCTTTATATAGGGAGGCTGACGCCCAGCAGCCCTTAGAGTCCCGGCCGGCTCATAAGAGCGTCCGGCTCGGACTCTAAACAATACTTGCCTTACACTACAAGTCTACTATAACAATGATGATAACTACGGGATTTAAGCCATATCCGGGTCTCAGCCCATCTCTGGCCCATTATCTTGAAACTCGGCTCCTGGGCTTCTGGCAACGACCCTACGAGTAACCCGGCCCCTCCTGGCGGGTGACTCTAAGGTCTATATCCTCAACATTAGGCCCCAGATTGACTTGAGCCGGCTCGTTTCAATCTTCAGCTCTGCAGACAGAAAAAATCTCCGGCTTATCATTCATGTGAAGGTCATAACCCGGAGTGACGTCATCCCCCGGACTCCGGATAATCCGCCGTGACGTCATCCTCCAATAAGTCCGTTTTTTACTCCGCCAGATCCGCAACGGATCTTTGCTTTTACTGTCATTCCGAGAATCGAGGCGCCGTGAGGGGGAGATAACCACGCCGTGGCCTCCCTGAATCCCGCGCCCACTCATGACTCCACCTTATAAATAGGCCGGCCCAACGCTCTCGTCTCACACTCTCCTTCTTCTTCCTCGCGCTGCCGCTCCTCTGCCCGAGCTTCTGCCGCTGCCGCCGCCGTCGCGCCCCTGATCTTCATCGACCCGGCCGCTGCATCACCCTGACTCGGACCAGATAACGGCGACGACCTCCTCTCTTCCTCAACTCCGGTGAGTCTTCTCTGCCTTGCTAGAACAAATCTGCGGTAGGGTTCCTTCAGTTCTTCGTGTTCGTCACCATTGCCCACAAACTCGGTAGTTCTTGTTGCCACCGTAGTTGGTTGATCCTTAACCTCGCGTAGAACCACTACAGTAGAGGTTTGAGACCCATTTCATCTGTAAGAAACCCTCTTTTTACTGCATAAGAACTGTGTTCAACCTCAAGAACTTCTTCTGCCTCTGTTTTTTAGGTCTAGAAAATTTTCACCTCGCCCGACCATTTTGATCCGAAAAAATCACTGCAATGTGTGAAATCTGTTTTACCACACTTAGTAAAAACTGCAACCCTTGAATCTTGGCGGGTTATACTTCCAACTTAAAGAAAACATGCGCCGTAGAACTTTCCGGTTTAAAGAGAACCATGCTCTATAGAATCCTCCGATTTAACTGCAGTAAGCCGTAGATGAACAACTTATCCTGAAAACTCCGACGGCTTAGATTAGCCCCGACGGCTTAGATAACTCACCGTATCAATATATATCATTAGTTCCCTTCATAAGTCGTCACTGTAGTTTGAATGATAATCCCCGGCTTATAATTAACCCGGACACTTTTCTCTTCCTCATAGACCACCAACCGTCACCATGCCTCCCAAGGCTCCCATCACTTGCAACTGGATGAAATCCAACGTCACTGATGAAACCCTGGCCAACTTTGTTAAGTCTGGATATCTGCCCAAGAAGGAAGTGATGTCCTACCGTGCCCCTGACCCGTCAGAAGAAAGACCACAGCTAAGGGACGGGGAGGTAGTGATCTTTGCGGACCATATGAGCCGGGGCTTCGCACCGCCCGGCTCAAAATTCTTCCGAGACGTGCTCAACTTCTTTGACCTTCGGCCTCAGGATATAGGACCCAATTCCATATCCAACATCTGCAACTTCCAAGTTTTTTGTGAAGTATATCTCGGAGAAGAGCCGAGTCTGCTACTCTTCAGAGAGCTGTTTTATCTGAACTGCCAAAATGAGTGCGCAAACGGTCCAAGTCTAGAGTTAGGCGGCATCTCCATCCAACGGCGCAGGGACTGTCTATTCCCTTACGCAGAGCCGCCAAGTCACCCCAAGGACTGGAATATGACTTGGTTCTACTGCCAAGACACGTCCCCGGCTGATGAGAGCCCGCTGCCCGGCTTTCGCCCAACGCGCCTGGAGCCGACTCATCCATTATCCGACAAACTGACTGCCGCGGAACGCCAGCCCCTGCTTCCAATGATCAACAAGATCAAGGCCCTGCTAGGCAACGGTCTGAACGGAATTGATCTAGTCCGGGTCTGGATCTCATGGCGGGTGATCCCATTGAGCCGCCGCCCCGGCTTAATGTGTGAGTACACCGGGCGAAAGGATGACCCGCAGAGGCACAGTCGCAATGATCTTCCAGAAGACGTTGCCGAAGAAGAGACCAAGGCTCTATTAAACGAGAGCCTGGCAGACTGTGGAAGAACTGGGCTAGCCCCGTTCTGCAAGACCAATCCAGCCCCAGCGGTAAGCCGCTGACTTTAACCTTTCCACTTTTTTTTACCTGTCACCTTGCTCTGAACCTTTTTATGAATTCATTACTGCATTTATCAGGCTGATGACAAATTCTGGCGGGTCAAGTACGACCATGAGGCGGCCAAGAAGGCGAGGAAGGCGAAGAAAGCCGCCAAGAAAGCCGCCCCTCGCAAAAAGGGAAGCAGACCCACCGCTTCGGAGTTGCTGCAGTTAAGCGACAGCTCCGAGTCAGAGGTAACCCTTAACCCTTTTAAACTCTTGCCATATTTGTCGTTTGTTGTTGTCCGTCTTATCAACTTTTTGCTTACTGACAGGACGACACCAGCGCCAGTAACCCGGTGATTGAAGAGGTAACATCACTTTCCTCCGACTCGGAGCCTTTGCCACAGCTGAAAGTCCGAAGAGTAACCCGGAAAGTAAGCTTTTCTCATCCATTAGCTCATCAAGACCCTCAATTTCTTTTGAAGCAACAGGTTCACGAAAGCCGGCATCACACCCGGGCCCGCAAGGACACCGAACTCTCCACCGGGTTACCCGACGCAACAAGGAAGCGTCGTTCCGAGGTTTTTTCTCACCTGTACCCTTTTCATCCGTTGGCGGGTGTCATCCGTCAGCCACTCAACTCTTCTGACTCCAATTACCAGGAGACCTCCCCCTCTTCGGGTGACTCCATGCAGTCAAGTCTGCCGGCCTTTAAGACTGCACCCGGGTAATAACAATCTCCTTACATTATCTGTCCGTATTTACTCTTTGTATGCCTAACACTTCTGTTTTTCAGTGCCCAGGCAAAGCTCACCAAAAGAGCAAAGAAGACCGGGTCAGCCGGAGTGCCAGACTTGCCTAAGCCGGAGACGACGGCTCAAGAGCCGCCAGCCGCCTCCGAAGCCACCATTCCCATGGACACGGCGCCTGAAGCCCCTGCCCCGACCACCAAGACAACGACCGAGGCGTCAGCTAACCCGGAGGCCTCCGGCTCAACCCCACCGGCTAACGACCCGGACGTGGTAATTACCCGGACGGAGTATGTTGAGCCGGGGAGACCGACCGCGCTGGCCAAATGCTCCGCAAAGGGGGAGTTGCTGCAACCCCACCGGGTGAATCTGGATCTCTCTGGCTACACCGACTTGAGCATTGGAGAGCTCGTCTCTGGCTACATCAGCCAGGTTCACAAGAGCCGGGACGCCGAGATCGCCATGGTCAACCAGATCCAACAAAAGTCTGAGGTAACCTTCTGCTGTCTTCTTACTTTCCGCATAGTGATCCTTGTCATGCTAGCCCCCAAGTCTATGACTTATACTTGAATATGTTGTAGACTTAGAATCCGGCTTACTTAACTGAACCGGCAGTACGTAGATAGATACGTTCAATATGCATTAGCCCCCAAGTGCCAAGTGTCTTTGCTTGGAAAGTGCTTGGGACTTATATAATGACTGTTAATAACCCGGAAATATATGCAGGCTACTGGCAAGAAATTTGAGTCGGACCTTGCGGATCTCAAGAGCCGGTTAAAGACTCAAGAGATGGAGACCCGGAAGGCGAACGCCAAGTTTGTCTCCAGCATCGCCGCTCAGGAGAAATTGAAGACTGAATTCGACGCTGGGCGGAAGGCCTGGGCTGAGGAGAAAGCCGCACTGGTGACCCGGGCAGAATAGGTGGGGAAGGCCCTCACTGAGAAGACCGCTGAGCTCTCCGGCCTAAAGCGCCAGGTTTCCCAAATGGTGGCTGCTATCTTCGGTAAGTCGCCTCACCGGCTCTCATCAAGTCTGTATATGTTACAATTCATCCTTGTCACCGGCTTGTCTGACCTTTATTAAACAGGTCCCAGGAGTGCCAACCTCAACCAGAGCGTGGTCACCAAACTAAAGGCCGTGTACACCCTGGTGGAACAACTCTACACCGGGTCACAGCGCGCCTTAGCTGTGGTGGCCCTATCCAACGAGGTGCCAACCCATCTGGCTGAAGTCCTGCGCCGGCTCGCAGTTCTGCCACAGCGGATCCAAGAGCTACGCCGAGCCTCCGCAAGATCCGGAGCAATTGCCGCGCTGAGCCGGGCCAAAGCATTCCTGCCGGAGCTAGACCCGGCAGACATCGCCCTGGGTTACCCCAGCCTGAAGGAAGACGGCTCCGCCTTCGACCAGAAGGACTTCGCGGCATGTGTGAAGGTTGTACGCCCGGTGGCCACCATCATCGGGAACGACACCGACTTAACCAAGTATCAGCCGGGGTACAACGTGGAGAATCAGAGGATTCCAACCCCTCGCTATGAAGCTCTTAGTCTGATTCCTCCGGCTCGCCAACACACCTTCGCCCCCGAGATTGACCCGGTCGAGTTAATTGACGAAGAAGTCCAGTTCGAAGCTCTCAGCGGCATCAACTGGAAGTCGTCAACCTTCGAGGTCTTGGGATCAGCCGGAGCAGAAGATGAGCCGGGGACATCGACTCGGCAGGCGTCATAAAGCGGCTGGCGGTTCACCGAACAACGCTCCACCCTTGAAACTTTGAAGGATTTTTGTAATAGAATAAGTGCAACAATTTATCTCTGCCGTGCCATCGTGCACGTAATGAATGCGGAAACCCATTGAAGTTATTCTTTTGATGCTCCTCCGGGTCATGATTACCCTTTGTGCTTCTCAACCTTTAAAACGTATCTTCAAGTATCTGCATAGAAAGGCAAACCACAAGTCTCAAGGCGGCTTACCACCCTGAGAATCAGGTGTTTGAAATGGATGACCTGGAAACACGAACCAAAAAAGACTGGTCGTTAACTATACTCTGAACATAGCCGTGATAACACACTTAACGGCCTGTAAGCATACTTCCGGTTTACATAACCCGGGTAACTTAGTTGGTACCTTAACTCAAATTTACCTGTCTTGATGACATCCATGATGTGCAACTAACAAGATAAACCAAAATTAAGCCGGCAAGTGAAACCCGGCAGTACATATTTTGACATGAGCAGAGTAGACTTGCGATAAAGTATAAAAACTTGGGGCGTCCGGTTCGAATACGACCAGAAACCCGGTCCAAAGGGGTTAAGCTAAGATTCGGATGCGATCATATAGCCCCCAGTGGGTGTGGCGATGCCAATCAAAAGGGTATCGACAGCTATGTTCTCTTTGGTTCGAATACGACCCATGTTTGAACAGGAAGCCCCCAAGTGACTCTGAAAATTGTTTAACGACGCTGATTCGAATACGATCCACGTCGGTTCTCAGAGGGGTTACACTATGATTCAAATATGACCAAAGGCAACCTCCCAATGAGCTTGGCACTTTGCCAATCAAATGGGTATCGACAGCTATGTTCTCTTTGGTTCGAATACGACCCATGTTTGAACAGGAAGCCCCCAGGTGACCTTACTGCTTACGGCTAGACTCGAATACAATCATAAGCCGGATCCTCCTTTCAAATTAGTATGTAGAAAATGACACACACATAATTGGAGGAGAAAAAGGACAGAGGTCCTGCTTTATTGCTTATCATAACATATACATGTCTTAGATAAATATGTACACCACGAGAGCCGGTAGCTCAAGTGTAGTAAGGCCGAAGCTGAGCTATGTTCCACGGCCGACGGGTCTCCTCCTCAGACTTACGTGAATCTTTACGTTCCCGATTATCAATGAGGTAATATGACCCGTTGTGCATGTTCTTACTGACAACAAAGGGCCCTTCCCAGGGTGGGGATAACTTGTGTGCATCTGTTTGATCCTGGATGAGCCGGAGCACAAGGTCGCCTTCCTGGAAGACCCGGGACTTGACCCGGCGGCTGTGATAACGGCGCAGGTCTTGTTGGTAAATCGCTGAACGGGCTGCTGCCACATCACGCTGTTCGTCCAACAAGTCCAGAGCATCTTGGCGCGCCTCTTCATTATCCGTCTCAACATAAGCCGCCACACGAGGCGAATCGTGACGGATGTCACTGGGGAGGACTGCTTCTGCTCCGTAAACCATGAAGAAAGGCGTGAAGCCAGTAGACCTGTTAGGAGTAGTGTTGATGCTCCATAAGACGGAGGGCAGCTCCTCCACCCAACAACCCGGCGTCCATTGCAAAGGGACCAAAAGCTGGGGTTTGATGCCCTTCAGAATCTCCTGGTTAGCTCTCTCAGCTTGACCATTGAATTGGGGGTGAGCCACTGAGGAAACGTCAAGTCGGATATGCTCCCGTTGACAAAATTCTTCCATAGCGCCCTTGGATAAATTGGTGCCATTGTCAGTTATGATGCTGTGCGGAAAGCCGAAGCGGAAAATCACCTTTTTCATGAATTGAACCGCCGTGGCTGCATCGCACTTGCTAACTGGCTCAGCCTCCACCCACTTTGTGAATTTGTCAATTGCCACCAAGAGGTGGGTCTTCTTATCCTTGGATCGTTTAAAAGGCCCAACCATATCAAGCCCCCAGACCGCAAAGGGCCAAGTGATTGGGATCATCCTCAACTCCTGAGCCGGCACATGAGCCCGTCGTGAGAACCTTTGGCAACCATCACATTTGCTGACCAAGTCCTCTGCATCAGCGTGAGCCGTCAGCCAATAAAAACCATGACGAAAAGCCTTGGCTACAAGAGATTTTGAACCGGCATGATGGCCACAATCCCCTTCATGGATCTCGCGCAAGATCTCTTGACCTTCCTCAGGGGAGATACAATGCTGAAACGCCCCTGAAACACTGCGATGATGCAACTCGCCATCAATGACAACCATTGACTTAGCCCGCCGGGTTACTTGTCTGGCCAGAGTTTCATCCTCAGGCAACTCCCCCCGGGTTATATAAGCCAGATATGGCATCGTCCAGTCTGGTATGACATGAAGAGCCGCCACCAGACGTGCCTCCGGGTCAGGGATAGCCAAGTCCTCCTCTGTAGGTAACTTGACCGAAGGGTTATACAGGACATCCAGGAAAGTGTTAGGAGGCACCGGCTTTCGCTGAGAGCCTAACCGGCTTAAAGCATCAGCCGCCTCGTTCCTCCTGCGATCAATATGCTCCACCTGGTATCCCTGGAAGTGCCCAGCAATGGCATCAACCTCGCGGCGATAAGCCGCCATTAGAGGGTCCTTAGAATCCCAGGTGCCCGACACTTGTTGAGCCACCAAATCCGAGTCCCCAAAGCATCTTACCCGGCTTAAGCTCATCTCCTTAGCCACCCGAAGACCGTGGAGCAAGGCTTCGTATTCAGCCGCATTGTTAGTGCAAGGAAACATCAACCGTAGCACATAATGGAACTTGTCACCTTTTGGGGAAGCCAATACAACACCAGCCCCCGAGCCCTCCAAATGTCTGGACCCGTCATAGTGGATAGTCCAATAAGTGTTATCCGGCTTTTGTTCAGGCACTTGAGACTCTGTCCAATCATTGATGAAATCCACCAAGGCCTGAGATTTAACAGCCGTGCGTGGCACATATTTGAGGCCATGAGGTCCAAGTTCTATAGTCCATTTAGCGATTCTCCCTGTGGCCTCTCTGTTCTGGATAATATCACCAAGGGGGGCAGAACTGACCACAGTGATGGGATGACCCTGAAAATAATGCTTGAGCTTCCGGCTCGCCATGAACACACCGTATACGAGTTTCTGCCAATGCGGGTACCGCTGCTTGGACTCAATGAGCACCTCGCTGACATAGTAAACCGGCCGCTGAACCGGATGCTCCTTACCCGCCTCCGTGCGCTCCACTACAATAGCCACGCTGACGGCTCGTGCATTTGCCGCTACATATAGTAGCAAGGGCTCCTTATCAACCGGAGCAGCAAGGACGGGGGGCTCTGCCAGTTGCTATTTCAAATCCTCGAAAGCGGTATTAGCTGCATCATTCCAGATGAAGTTATCAGTCTTCTTCATCAACTGATATAGGGGCATAGCCTTCTCACCCAAACGGCTTATAAACCGGCTTAAAGCAGCGATGCGACCCGCCAAACGCTGAACATCATTTATACAAGCCGGCTTAGCCAGGGAGGTGATAGCCTTGATCTTCTCCGGGTTAGCCTCAATGCCTCTGTCAGAAACAAAGAAGCCCAATAGTTTGCCTGTAGGAACACCAAAAACACACTTGGCTGGGTTAAGCATCATCTTGTAGACCCGGAGATTATCGAAGGTTTCCCTTAAATCATCTATCAGGGTTTCTTCCTTAATGGATTTAACCACAATATCATCCACATAGGCGTGAACATTGCGCCCGATCTGTTTATGAAGACAATTCTGCACACAACGCTGGTAAGTCGCCTGTGCACACTTGAGTCCAAAAGGCATAGACACATAGCAGAAGGCTCCAAAGGGAGTGATGAACGCTGTCTTCTCCTGGTCCTTAACTGCCATCTTAATCTGATGATACCCGGAATAGGCATCCAAGAAACTTAAGCATGCACAACCTGCCGTAGCATCAATGATTTGATCAATACGGGGGAGAGCAAAAGGATCAGCCGGACACGCCTTGTTCAAGTCCGTGTAGTCCACACACATCCGCCAGGTGCCGTTCTTCTTGAGTACGAGCACCGGGTTAGCCAACCACTCCGGGTGAAAAACCTCAACAATGAACCCGGCCGCCAAGAGCCGGGCCACTTCCTCACCAATAGCTTTCCGCCTCTCTTCGTTAAACCGTCGAAGGAACTGTCTGACCGGCTTAAATTTTGGATCGATATTGAGAGTGTGCTCAGCGAGTTCTCTAGGTACACCTGGCATGTCAGAAGGTTTCCATGCGAAGATGTCCCTATTCTCACGGATGAACTTGATGAGCGCGCTTTCCTATTTCGGGTCCAGATTTGCACTGATGCTAAACTGCTGAGACGAGTCACCTGGAATAAAATCAACCAGCTTAGTCTCATCAGCTGATTTAAATTTCATTGCTGGTTCATTCTCTGTGGTTGGCTTTTTCAGAGAGGTCATATCTGTCGGGTCAACATTGTCTTTATAAAATTTCAACTCTTCTGTGGCACAAACAGACTCTGCATAAGCCGCGTCACCTTCCTCACACTCCAGAGCCACTTTCCGGCTGCCGTGAACCGTAATGGTCCCGTTGTGACCCGGCATCTTGAGCTGTAAGTACACATAACACGGTCGTGCCATGAACTTGGCGTAAGCCGGCCGTCCGAATATAGTGTTGTATGGACTTCTTATCTTGACCACCTCGAAGGTCAACTTCTCCACCCTGTATTTGTTCTCATCACCAAAAGCCACTTCCAACTCGATCTTGCCGACTGGATAAGCCGACTTACCAGGTACCACACCATGGAAGATAGTATTTGACTGGCTGAGGTTCTTATCGACCAGCCCCATACGACGGAAAGTCTCATAATAGAGGATGTTGATGCTGCTGCCTCCGTCCATGAGTACTTTTGTGAACTTATAACCTCCCACCTGAGGGGCCACCACTAAGGCCAGGTGGCCCGGGTTATCCACCCGGGGGGGTGATCCTCCCTACTCCACACTATGGGCTGCTCAGACCACCGTAAATAGCGTGGAACTGCCGGCTCAACAGCATTAACAGCCCTCTTGTGAAGCTTCTCGTCTCATTTGCACAAGCTAGTGGTGAACACGTGATACTGTCCACCGCTAAGCTGCTTCGGGTTGGTCTGATATCCCCCCTGCTGCTGTTGATGACCCTGACCCGACTGTTGATTAAAGCCCCCTTGGCCGTTCTGGGGACCGGAATTTGAACCACCGCCCGGGCCATGAAAGCCGCCGGCGCCTGAACCACCAGCGCCTGAGCCGCCACCCGGACCATTGTAGTTTTTAAAGGCCTTCATGATAGCACAATCCTTCCACAGATGAGTCGCCGGCTTCTCTCTAGAGCCGTGTCTCGGACAGGGTTCGTTCAACAGCTGCTCCAGAGAAGGTCCTGATCCGCCGCCTCGGGGAGGGGGCCTCCCCTTGCGTCGCTGGTTGTTACCTTGAGAGTTGGTGTTGGCTACAAACTCTAGGCTGCCATCGGCCTTACGCTTGCCCCCTCCTTGGTTCCCCGGGTTAAACTGGGGACCCTTGCCGTTGCCATTCTTCTTTCCCTTCCCTGCCCTTTCATCATCTGAAGGGGGGTCCTTGGTACCATCGGAATCAGCGTATTTGACAAGAGCTGCCATTAGGGTACCCATATCGGTGCAGTCACGCTTGAGCCGCCCAAGCTTCATCTTAAGGGGCACAAAGCGACAGTTCTGTTCCAACATTAAGACTGCCGAGCCGACATCCATTTTATCTGATGAATGTATGATCTCCTTGACCCGGCGAACCCAATGGGTCGTGGACTCGCCGTCCTGCTGCTTACAGTTAGTCAAATCCACAATTGACATAGATTGCCTGCAGGTATCTTTGAAGTTTTGAATGAACTGGGCTTTCAGCTCAGCCCAGGACCCAATGGAGTTCGGTGGTAGCCCTTTTAACCACGTGCGGGCAGTTCCATCTAACATCATGGTAAAATATTTGGCCATGGCCGCCTCGCTGACTTCTAGTAATTCCATAGCCATCTCATAACTCTCAATCCAAGCCGCAGGCTGTAAGTCCGCTGTATAGTTAGGCACCTTCCTAGGGCCCTTGAAGTCTTTAGGTAGACGTTCATTACGGATGGCTGGTACCAAACAAGGGACTCCCCCGGTCCTGGTAGAAATTCCTACATCAACGGACGTCGTCGGATAAGCCGGGGGGGTCTGGTAAGCCGTCAATTGAGGCGCCTGCTCTGCCTCTTGCCGTGCTTGGGTTGTTGCGTAGAAGGCTCCGTTATGAGCCGGGCCATGACCGGGGGGCGGGTCGTGGCGTCGGACATTACTTGAGCCGGTCGCTGAGACCATGTGCCGGCTATAACTCGGGCTCTGGCCTGGACGAGGGGTTGAGTGGATCCTGTCCCAGCTGTAGGAGTACGCCTCTTGCTGTGCTAGCGCCGTCTGCGGGAGTTCCCTGACCCGGCGGGTTTCGATGGCCGCCGGAGAATCGCCGTCAACGGGGAGAGCCGCCAGCCGTGCTGCTGCGGCCACCATGTTCTCTAGCGGGTTATCATAATGACCCGGGGGTATTGGCACATACTGAGGCGGGGCAGGGGGCACCTGGGGAGGCCCCATCATTCGTGGCTGAATAAGGGGCCCAGACCCGGGCGCAATGACTCCTGGTGGGTTACTAGACCCTGCACCCGGCGTGTTAAAGAGATTGCGTGGATCGTAGACCGGCGGGAGCCGAGACTGGGCCTTCTGATGCCTCCTTCTCATAACCTCGTTGGCCGCGTTCTGGTCCATTGTGAGTTGGAAGGACTGCGCCTGAATTAGCTGAGTCCGGGCATCGAGGGCCGCCCGCTCCGCAGCCAGCCTGATTCCTTCCGCTGCAAGATCCTCTTTAGCCTTTATCAGATCTAATTTTAACTGTGCCACCTCCGCATCGTGCTGAGCTTGCTCCGCCGGGTCGACCGTGGCGGTTAATAGGGCCGTCATCTTGTCCGTGAGATCCATCAGCACCTGGGCCGGAGAGGGCACCGGGTTTCCCGTTCCAGCTGCGGGGTTCTGAATAGGCTGCGCACCGGCCATAAAAACTCCAACCTGACTTGGCGGCTCAAAAAGGTCCGGAATACTGTCGCCATCGGAACAACCCATGAGCCTGCTATCTTGGAGTTGGTACAACGAGTTTGATTCATCGGTGGCCGACTCGCCGTCAGAGCCGGCGGCCGCCTCATCATGAGACCCGGAAGGATCAGAGGGCCTCCCATGGATGCATCCCACAAAAGCGCGCCTTAAGGCGGGCCGGGCCCGAGCGGGTCGTGTGCGCTGAGCCGTTTCAACGAGATCGGCGCAGAGATCCGGCTCGGGGCCCGGCTCACCAACCTTGCCAATGCAGACATGAATTCCGCCATAGGGGACCCGGTACCCGTACTCAATTGAGCCGGCGTCGGGGCCCCAGTCCCTGTCGTCGATGTAGAGCTTGCCGCGACGACTCTTGGTCATCCGGCCTACGGCGTACCCCTTGAGCCCTTGGAAGCTGCCCTTCAAGAACTCAAATCCACCGTGCGCGAGCCCCACGGTGGGCGCCAACTGTCGTGGAATTTTCACGGCAGATGTCCTTAAGCTAGGACTTAGTCGTGGAGCCATCGCAACTAGGAAGCTTGAAGGGGTTATGCGGGACAAGGAACACGAGGGTTTATACTGGTTCAGCCCCTTACGGTGAAGGTAAAAGCTTACGTCCAGTTTGAGGTGTTATTGATTAGGGTTACGATCGCCAGGGAGCTAAACAGCTATGCCCGGTTCTCGATGAGGTTGGTGTCGCCCTTAAGCCGCTGCCGGGTCCTCCCTTTATATAGGGAGGCTGACGCCCAGCAGCCCTTAGAGTCCCGGCCGGCTCATAAGAGCGTCCGGCTCGGACTCTAAACAATACTTGCCTTACACTACAAGTCTACTATAACAATGATGATAACTACGGGATTTAAGCCATATCCGGGTCTCAGCCCATCTCTGGCCCATTATCTTGAAACTCGGCTCCTGGGCTTCTGGCAACGACCCTACGAGTAACCCGGCCCCTCCTGGCGGGTGACTCTAAGGTCTATATCCTCAACACTTTCTCATGTCAGTGCATCTCTTAATCATCCACCTTTTGCTATTCATGTTATCTGGAGTGCTGAAGATATCCCAGAAGATTCAAGTTTCCATTCTTATACATTTCAAGCTATTTCGAGGTTGTTACCTCATTCAAGACGTTCAAGTCAACCGGTGCATTATCTCTTCCTAAGTAGTTGTTCAACGGTGTATCTTTTGAGTGGGCCCTAACCCAACGGTCTTTTTTCCAGGATCTTACCTGACTCTTCTAACTTTTCTGGAGTTATTCTCAAATTCATTTCAAAGTTTGACGTAAGAATGAGTTATCATCAGTCAAATGTCTTTCTCCAAGATCCTTCGAATTCTTTTCATAGTTGGTTCAAACTTTCTAAGTTTCATCCCGGAGTGCCTCAACAATTCATGGTGGTGTTTCTCGTCATCATTCTCGGATTTTGAAGACCGAAGAGGAGTTCCTCTTAAATCCTTACCCGTTCTTCCAAAGATGCAAAGTTCAAGCTTGATGCCGTCCTCTCATAATTGTTTTCGATTGTGAGAATTCTTTTCACCCATCCGGAGAAATTCAGGAGTCTTTCAGTTTGATTCTCCGGAGCCCATCATCTCATAATTATTCATTTCAGCTTTCAGCTCTCATTATCCAATTTCTTTGGTGCTTCGTTCAAGTATTCTTTAGTCAGCTTGTCATCTCTTCATTCTTTTGTATATAAATTCCCTCAAGTATCTTCGTTCATTTTCTAAATTCTTCCTGGTGATTCATGCTCTTTCGTTCGTGCGTTTCAAGTTCCTACGGTGGTTCGTTTAATATTCCTCTTCCTTTGATATCATATCAATTTATTCGTTGTTTCAATCCTACCGGTGGTTCGTTGAAGACCTTCTCAAGTTTTCGCTATATCTCTCACAATCCTTTCTACGAGAATAAGTAGTATGCCAAATCTGTTGCTTGTCAACAATTTAAATTTGTGAAGGATACGCATAACATAATTCTTATTACTGTTTCATCCAAGTGATGTTGGCGGTTTCAAGTCCCATCGGGTTTTCGCTTCCCACTTGACTGTGACCGCCTAACCCCCATTGCGTGCGTGTCCAAAACTTCCCCGAACTCGATCCGGGCGGTCGTGACCGTTGGATTCAGATCATCCCCAAACATATCTAAAATATATTCGATTTATTATTTGGGCTATCTAACCTATTTATCTCGGACCGCCCGACTTTAATCGGATGTTCCAAATACTCCCTCCTTTCCTTATATATAGAGCAGCCCCTAACCAAATCAGACAAACCCTAAATTCGAGGAGGTTTGACCCTCGCCGCCGCCACTCCACCAAATCCCCCTCGGAATCTCAGTGCCCGATCCACCCAAGCAGCCCCCTTCCCGATCCACCCCTCGTCGAGCCTTTGTGCAGCAGCCGCCACCCCCTCTCTTCCCGAGGCCCGAGCAGGAGCGCTCGTCCTCGTCTTCTCGCGCGGCCAGCCGCCTCGACAGCGACCTCCAGGACCACCGTTGCGCCCTGCTTCTTCTTCATCCTCGAGGAGATGCCCCTCGCCTCGAGCACCAACGCTCCAAGGCCGTCTTCTGCAATTTCGTCGCCGGAGGTCCTCACCACCAGTAGGTCGCCGCACCTCTCCTATGCCGCCTCCTTCCTATCGATCTCTCTCACCCGACCCCCCTCTGTCTCTCTGTTCGAGCAGGAGCCCCACGATCTCGCCATGGATGGCTGCAGCCCGAGCTCGCGTCCGTCACCGCAACAGAGCCACCACCGCATCTCCACGGATCCGTCGGGTCCCGGCCATCCCCGTCGTTGCCGGACCTCCTCAGCTCGCCGGAGCCCCAAGACCTCGCGCCAAGACCCTCTGTAGGAGCCGCGCCTGTCCGCTGCTGCTGCTCTTCATCGAGCCGTCCATGTCCCAGGAAGTCGTCGCCCCGCCAAGTCCCTCACCCCGCCTCTGCTTCCATGCTCTAGATTGAACGCCAGCGCGCCTCTTCACCCAGCAGGCCTGCCCGGCATCCTCCCCACAAAACTGGGCCTGGCCCAGCTCGGTGAGCTCCAGCCCCGCCTCCCTGTTAACCCAGTGCCCAGTAGATTAGGCCTGTGTAGGTTTTTTCCCAGATCTGCGAATTTAGCAATATCCAGAGAGTACAGTTTGCAGAAAAACCCTTGTTGTTCATGCATCAATAATTCACAAACCATGCATTAGAATTAAATGAACTATATATGTAAGATGCTCAGTTTTTCATGTACTTTCATAATATGCCACTTTCATCCATGTTAAAATGTTTAAACTTGTTTTTTGTTTAATTTTACATAAATGCCATGTTAAAATGATTTATTTCATAACTAAATAACCGTAGCCCTGAATTTAATAAACTGTATATGTAAATGGGGTAGAAAAATGCATAGATTAAATTGTTGGCATTACTTTGCATGTTGAACAACTCCGAAATATGGCTTAGGGCAGAACAGTACCAATTCCAAAATATGCACATGGGGATGTTCCAGAATTGTTGTTTGTTGTTTCCGGCCTCATTTAAATTGCCTATATAGGTAGTTTTATTATGCTTCACCCCTTGCCATGTTTAACAAAATTTAATATTGTTGTGTACCTAAATGAGAGAGAACTAAATAATTGATGTGGTGTTTCATCAATATGCAACTCGTTTCATATTGAGCTTCACTTAATTTGTAGTATTGTTGTGCACTTTGCCATGCCATGCCTCATTAAATCGGACATCCATCATACTTGATTGTGCATCATGCCATGTTTATGTGATGGTTGTTTACCATGTTGTTTGCTTGTTTCCGGTTGTGCTTCTTCTCGATAGTTCCTGTTTCGTTGTGGTCGTGAGGATTCGTTCGACTATGTTGGTTCGTCTACTTCATGGACTCGATCTTCTTCCTAGCGGGGTTTCAGGTAAGATGACCATTACCCTCGATATCACTGCTATCTTTGCTTTCTAGTTGTTTCGTTCTATTGCTATGTCGCGCTACCTACCACTTGTTTATCATGCCTCCCATATTGCCATGTCAAGCCTCTAACCCACCTTCCTAGCAAACCGTTGTTTGACTATGTTACCGCTTTGCTCAGCCCCTCTTATAGCGTTGTTAGTTGCAGGTGAAGTTGAAGATTGCTCCATGTTGGAACATCTTTATGTTGGGATATCACAATATCTCTTATTTAATTAATGCATCTATATACTTGGTAAAGGGTGGAAGGCTCGGCCTTACGCCTGGTGTTTTGTTCCACTCTTGTCGCCTTAGTTTCCGTCATACCAGTGTTATTCCTTGATTTTACATTTTACGCGGTTGGGGTTATGGGACCCCCTTCACAGTTCTCCTTGAATAAAACTCCTCCAGCAAGGCCCAACCTTGGTTTTACATTTTCCTAACAAGCTATAACTTTCCCTTGGGTTCTGCAGACCCGAGGGTCATCTTTTATTTAACCTCCCCAGGCCAGTGCTCCTCTGAGTGTTGGTCCGAAACCTTTAGACTGCGAGGCCACCTTGGGGAAACTTGAGGGCTGGTTTTACTCGTAGGATGTCTCATCCAGTGTGCCTTGAGAATGAGATATGTGCAGCTCCTATCGGGATTTGTCGGCACATTCGGGCTGTCTTGCTGGTCTTGTTTTACCATTGCCGAAATGTCTTGGAACTGGGATTCCGAGACAGATCGGGTCTTTCCGGGAGAAGGATATCCTTCGTTGATCGTGAGAGCTTGTGATGGGCTAAGTTGCGACACCCCTGCAGGGTATAAACTTTCGAGAGCCGTGCCCGCGGTTATGTGGCAGATGGGAAGTTGCTAATATCCGGTTGTAGAGAACTTGACACTTAACGTAATTAAAATGTACCAACCACGTGTGTAGCCGTGATGGTCTCTTTTCGGCGGAGTCCGGGAAGTGAACACGGTTTGGGTTATGTTTGCATGTAAGTAGTTTCAGGATCACTTCTTGATCACTTCTAGCTTCATGACCATTGCGTAGCTTCTCATCTTACTCTTATTCGCGTATGTTAGCCACCATATTTGCTTAGCACTTCTGCAACTCCACCTCATTACCACATCCTTCCCATAAGCTTAAATAGTCTCCATCTCACGGGTTTTGAGATTGCTGAGTCCTCGTGACTCACAGATTCTACCAAAATAGTTGCAGGTGCGGATGATACCAGTGCAGGTGATGCTACCGAACTCAAGTGGGAGTTCGACGGGGACCTTGGCCGTTACTACGTGTCTTTTCCTGATGATCAGTAGTGGAGTCCGGTTGGGACGATCGGGGATCTAGCATTTGGGGTTATCTTCTTTTCATTTGGATTTGTCTGCAATCGGACCATGTGTGTACTCTGAATGATGTATAAATTAGTTGATCATTGTGTGAAGTGGCGATTGTAAGCCAACTCTATTTATCCCTTTCTTGTTCATTACATGGGATTGTGTGAAGATGTCCCTTCTTGTGACAAAACCACAATGCGATTATGCCTCTAAGTCGTGCCTCGACACATGGGAGATATAGCCGCATCGTGGGCGTTACAACACATGTCAGCCATAGCGACCTTGTTCGCGCGTGCGGCCGCATGCTACTCAGCTCGATGTTATACTGCGTGTAAAATGGCTGTGGGCGGCGCTTAATTGGAGGAGGGGGGGCAGTGATTTCGGTGGAAGGTGTCGCTCCGTCAGTCGGGGCATGTGGGATGGGAAAGGAGGAGGATGGTGTGGGTGGGTTGTTGATTACCTGACCATATCGACGAGGCCACGCAGCAAGAAGAAGGGTCGCCAGCGAGGAGGCGGCGCTGCAAGAAGAAGGGTCGCCGGCGAGGAGGCGGCGCTACAAGAAGAAGGGTAGCCGGCGAGGAGGCGGTGCTGCAAGAAGAAGGGTCGCCGGAGAGGAGGCCGAGCTGCCAGTAAGCAGCAGTGAAGGTTTGAACTTGGAAATCAAGGAGGAACAGTGGAAATGTGGCTTTTGGTAGGAGGGAGGGGGCGGGGAGATAGATATTTCCGCGGTGGCATAAAAAATTCGCTCGGTGCCGCGAGAAACTGGTGCGCAAGTGTGGTTCAAGCGGGGGCGGTGGACTGTAGATGACGCGCCTTCCTGCGTAAGCCAGACAAGACAGTGCGCCAAGATATTTTATATCACATCCCACACGATTCTTTCTAGTAAACTGTTTGTGGTATACCTAATTTTTTCATTATGTTTTCAAAGACAAAATTGTGTTACGGAGGGAAAGGATGGTGTTTGAATTGCTAGAACATTTACGTACAGTGAACATGCAACTAGTACATGAGTGCGGTGTTTAAATTTGGAATTATTCCGGGTTCGTTCGGCATTTTTATGTACTAGTTGAGTTTCTGGGCATTTAATGTGCATAATTCAAATTTGAACTACAAGCACATGCTCCAATGCACAAAAATTTGCTGAAAAATCACATGTGTGTCTTTGGGTGAATTTAAAGGTCCCATGCAAGAAATGGGAATAAAATTCAAACATCTGGGTGTCGTGGCTCAGCCAGAATGATTGAGAAACTAGGTTTTTTAATTCCTGTAAATCCAAAACACAGCTGAAAATCATGAAAGTTGGCATGGTGATATGACATGGCACCGACATGCTGCAGTAATTTTTTTGGCCGTATTGGGACAAGATTTGGTGTAGGCTTCTTGCAAACCGGAGCTTCCCTCAAGATGGCTCGTGGTTCCGAGAGGGAACGTGTCACCTCCGTGTGCGAAACGACATACGTACACTGCCTTCTCCCACCTTAATTTTTTTACACAGGTAGATTAGACCAAATAGAAGTATCGTGCTAAATTTTGGAATTATTCCGTGTTTGTTTGGCCTTTCTATACATTAATTCAGTTTCTGGGCATTTAATGTGCATAATTCAAATTGGAACTACAAGCACGTGCTCCAGTGCACCAAAGTTGTTTGAAAAATCACATGTGTGTCCTTTGGTGAATTTCTAGGTCCCATGCAAGAGATGGGAGTGAAATTCAAACATCTCGGCGTCATGGCTCGGCCGGAAAGACTGAGAAACTTGGTTATTTAATTCCTGTAATTCCAAAACACGGCTGAAAATCATGAAACTTGGCATGCTCTCATGACATGGCACCAACATGTTGCGGTATTTTTTTTGGCCGAATTGGGACAAGCTTTGGTGTAGGCTTCTTGCAAACCGGAGCTTCCCTTAAGAAGGCTCCTGGTTCCGAGAGGGAACTTGTCACCTCCGTGTGCAAAACGACATAGGTACACTGCCTTCTCCCGCTTTAATTTGTTTACACAGGCAGATTAGACCAAATAGAAGTATCGTGCTAAATTTTGGAATTATTCCGTGTTCGTTTGGCCTTTTTTATACATTAATTGAGTTTCTGCGCATTTAATGTGTACAATTCAAATTTGAACTACAAGCACATGCTCCAATGCAAGAGATGGGAGTGAAATTCAAAGATCTGGGCGTCGTGGCTCGACCGGAAAGATTGAGAAACTTGGTTATTTAATTCCTGTAATTCCAAAACACGCATGAAAATCATGAAACTTGGCATGGTGTCATGACATGGCACCAACATGCTGCGGTATTTTTTTTGTCCGAATTGGGACAAGCTTTGGTGTAAGCTTCTTGCAAACCGGAGCTTCCCTCAAGAAGGCTCGTGCTTCCGATAGGGAACGTGTCACCTCCATGTGCGAAACGACATACGTACACTGCCTTCTCCGGCCTTAATTTTTTTACACAGCCAGATTAGACCAAATAGAAGTACCGTGCTAAATTTTGAAATTATTCTGGGTTCGTTTGGCCTTTTTTATACATTAATTGCGTTTCCGCGCATTTAATGTGCATAATTAAAATTTGAGCTACAAGCACAGGCTCCAGTGCACCAAAGGTGTTTGAAAAATCACATGTGTGTCCTTGGGTGAATTTCTAGGTCCCATGCAACACATGGGAGTGAAATTCAAACATCTGGGCGTCGTGGCTCGGCCGGAAAGATTGAGAAACTTGGTTTTTAAATTCTTGTAATTCCAAAACACGCCTGAAAATCATGAAACTTGGCATGGTCTCATGACATGGCACCAACATGCTGCGGTAATTTTTTTGGCCGAATTGGGACAAGCTTTGGTGTAGGCTTCTTGCAGACCGGACCTACCCTCAAGAAGGCTCGTGGTTCTGAGAGGGAACGTGTCGCCTCCGTGTGCGAAACGACATACGTACACTGCCTTCTCCCGCCTTAATTTTTTTACACAGCCAGATTAGACCAAATAGAAGTACCGTGCTAAATTTTGGAATTATTCCAGGCTCATTTCGCCTTTTTTATACATCAGTTAAGTTTCTGGGCATTTATGTGCATAATTCAAATTTGAACTACAAGCACAGGCTCCAGTGCACCAAAGTTGTTTGAAAAATCACATGTGTGTCCTTGGGTGAATTTCTAGGTCCCATGCAAGAGATTGGAGTGAAATTCAAACATCTGGGCATCGTGGCTCGGCCGGAAAGATTGAGAAACTTGGTTTTTTCATTACTGTAATTACAAAGCACGCCTGAAAATCATGAAACTTGGCATGGTGTCATGACATGGCACGAACATGCTGTGGTAATTTTTTTGGCCGAATTGGGACAAGCTTTGGTGTAAGCTTCTTGCAAACCTGAGCTTGCCTCAAGAAGGCTCGTGGTTCCGAGAGGGAACGTGTCACCTCCGTGTGCGAAACGACATACGTACACTGCCTTCTCCCGCCTTTTTTTTATATAGCCAGATTAGACCAAATAGAAGTACCGTGCTAAGTTTTGGAATTATTTTTGGCACATTTCGCCTTTTTATACATTAGTTGAGTTTCTGGGCATTTAATGTGCATAATTCAAATTTGAACTACAAGCACATGATCCAGTGCACCAAAGTTGTTTGAAAAATCACATGTGTATCCTTGGGTGAATTTCTAGGTCCCATGCAACAGATGAGAGTGAAATTCAAACATCTGGGCATCGTGGCTCGGCCGGAAAGATTGAGAAACTTGGCTTTTTAATTTCTGTAATTCCAAAACACGCCTGAAAATCATGAAACTTGGCATGGTGTCATGACATGGCACCAACATGCTGCGGTAATTTTTTTGGCCGAATGGGGACAAGCTTTGGTGTATGTTTCTTGCAAACCGGAGCTTCCCTCAAGAAGGCTCGTGGTTCCGAGAGGGAATGTGTCACCTCCGTGTGCGAAACGATATACCTACACTGCCTTCTCCCGCCTTAATTTTTTTACACAGCCAGACTAGACCGAATAGAAGTACCGTGCTAAATTTTGAAATTATTCTGGATTCGTTTGGCCTGTTTTATACATTAATTGAGTTTCCGCGCATTTAATGTGCATAATTCAAATTTGAACTACAAGCACAGGCTCCAGTGCACCAAAGTTGTTTGAAAAATCACATGTGTGTCCTTGGGTGAATTTCTAGGGCCCATGCAACACATGGGAGTGAAATTCAAACATCTGGGCATCGTGGCTCGGCCGGAAAGATTGAGAAACTTTGTTTTTCAATTCTTGTAATTCCAAAACACGCCTGAAAATCATGAAGCTTGGCATGGTCTCATGACATGGCACCAACATGCTGCGGTAATTTTTTTGGCCGAATTGGGACAAGCTTTGGTGTAGGATTCTTCCAAACCGGAGCTTCCCTCAAGAAGGCTCGTGGTTCTGAGATGGAACGTGTCGCCTCCGTGTGCGAAACGACATACGTACACTGCCTTCTCCCGCCTTAATTTTTTTACACAGCCAGATTAGACCAAATAGAAGTACCGTGCTAAATTTCGGAATTATTCCGGGCTCGTTTCGCCTTTTTTATACATTAGTTAAGTTTCTGGGCTTTTAATGTGCATAATTCAAATTTGAACTACAAGCACAGGCTCCAGTGCACCAAAGTTGTTTGAAAAATCACATGTGTGTCCTTGGGTGAATTTCTAAGTCCCATGCAAGAGATTGGAGTGAAATTCAAACATCTGGGCATCGTGGCTCGGCCGGAAAGATTGAGAAACTTGGTTTTTTCATTACTGTAATTACAAAGCACGGCTGAAAATCATGAAACTTGGCATGGTGTCATGACATGGCACGAACATGCTGCGGTAATTTTTTTGGCCGAGTTGGGACAAGGTTTGGTGTAAGCTTCTTGCAAACTGGAGCTTTCCTCAAGAAGGCTCGTGGTTCCGAGAGGGAACGTGTCACCTCCGTGTGCGAAACGACATACGTACACTGCCTTCTCCCACCTTATTTTTTTACATAGCTAGATTAGACCAAATAGAAGTACCGTGCTAAATTTTGGAATTATTTTGGGCACGTTTCACCTTTTTTATACATTAGTTGATTTTCGGGGCATTTAATGTGCATAATTCAAATTTGAACTACAAGCACATGATCCAGTGCACCAAAGTTGTTTGAAAAATCACATGTGTGTCCTTGCGTGAATTTCTAGGTCCCATGCAACAGATGAGAGTGAAATTCAAACATCTGGGCGTCGTGGCTCGGCCGGAAAGATTGAGAAACTTGGTTTTTTAATTTCTGTAATTCCAAAACACGCCTGAAAATCATAAAACTTGGCATGGTGTCATGACATGGCACCAACATGTTGCGGTAATTTTTTTGGCCGAATTGGGACAAGCTTTGGTGTAAGCTTCTTGCAAACCGGAGCTTCCCTCAAGAAGGCTCGTGGTTCCGAGAGGGAACGTGTCACCTCCGTGTGCGAAACGATATACGTACACTGCCTCCTCCCGCCTTAATTTTTTTACACAGCCAGATTAGACCTAATAGAAGTACCGTGCTAAATTTTGAAATTATTCCGGATTCGTTTGGTTTTTTTATACATTAATTGAGTTTCCGCGCATTTAATGTGCATAATTCAAATTTGAACTACAAGCACAGGCTCCAGTGCACCAAAGTTGTTTGAAAAATCACATGTGTGTCCTTGGGTGAATTTCTAGGGCCCATGCAACACATGGGAGTGAAATTCAAACATCTGGGCATCGTGGCTCGGCCGGAAAGATTGAGAAACTTGGTTTTTCAATTCTTGTAATTCCAAAACACGCCTGAAAATCATGAAGCTTGGCATGGTCTCATGACATGGCACCAACGTGCTGCAGTAATTTTTTTAGCCGAATTGGGACAAGCTTTGGTGTAGGCTTCTTGCAAACCGGAGCTTCCCTCAAGAAGGCTCGTGGTTCTAAGAGGGAACGTGTCGCCTCCGTGTGCGAAACGACATACGTACACTGCCTTCTCCCGCCTTAATTTTTTTACACAGCCAAATTAGACCAAATAGAAGTACCCTGCTAAATTTTGGAACTATTCCGGGCTCGTTTCACCTTTTTTATACATTAGTTAAATTTCTGGGCATTTAATGTGCATAATTCAAATTTGAACTACAAGCACAGGCTCCAGTGCACCAAAGTTGTTTCAAAAATCACATGTGTGTCCTTGGGTGAATTTCTAGGTCCCATGCAAGAGATTGGAGTGAAATTCAAACATCTGGGCATCGTGGCTCGGCCGGAAAGATTGAGAAACTTGGTTTTTTCATTACTGTAATTACAAAGCACGCCTGAAAATCATGAAACTTGGCATGGTGTCATGACATGGCACGAACATGCTGCGGTATTTTTTTTGGCCGAATTGGGACAAGCTTTGGTGTAAGCTTCTTGCAAACCGGAACTTCCCTCTAGAAGGCTCGTGGTTCCGAGAGGGAACGTGTCACCTCCGTGTGCGAAACGACATACGTACACTGCCTTCTCCCGCCTTATTTTTTTTACATAGCCAGATTAGACCAAATAGAAGTACCGTGCTAAATTTTGGAATTATTTTGGGCACGTTTCGCCTTTTTTATACATTTGTTGAGTTTCTGGGCATTTAATGTGCATAATTCAAATTTGAACTACAAGCACATGATCCAGTGCACCAAAGTTGTTTGAAAAATCACATGTGTGTCCTTGCGTGAATTTCTAGGTCCCATGCAACATATGAGAGTGAAATTCAAACATCTGGGCGTCGTGGCTCGGCCGGAAAGATTGAGAAACTTGGTTTTTTAATTTCTGTAATTCCAAAACACGCCTGAAAATCTTGAAACTTGGCATGGTGTCATGACATGGCACCAACATGCTGCGGTAATTTTTTTGGCCGAATGGGGACAAGCTTTGGTGTAAGCTTCTTGCAAACCGGAGCTTCCCTCAAGAAGGCTCGTGGTTCCGAGAGGGAACGTGTCACCTCCGTGTGCGAAACGATATACCTACACTGCCTTCTCCCGCCTTAATTTTTTTACACAGCCAGATTAGACCAAATAGAAGTACCGTGCTAAATTTTGAAATTATTCCAGATTCGTTTGGCATTTTTTATAAATTAATTGAGTTTCCGCGCATTTAATGTGCATAATTCAAATTTGAACCACAAGCACAGGCATCAAGTGCACCAAAGATGTTTGAAAAATCACATGTGTGTCCTTGGGTGAATTTCTAGATCCCATGCAACACATGGGAGTGAAATTCAAACATCTGGGCATCGTGGGTCGGCCGGAAAGATTGAGAAACTTGGTTTTTCAATTCTTGTAATTCCAAAACACGCCGGAAAATCATGAAGCTTGGCATGGTCTCATGACATGGCACCAACGTGCTGCGGTAATTTTTTTGGCCGAATTGGGACAAGCTTTGGTGTAGCCTTCTTGCAAACCGGAGCTTCCCTCAAGAAGGCTCGTGGTTCTGAGAGGGAACGTGTCGCCTCCGTGTGCGAAACGACATACGCACACTGCCTTCTCCCGCCTTAATTTTTTTACACAGCCAAATTAGACCAAATAGAAGTACCGTGCTAAATTTTGGAATTATTCCGGGCTCGTTTCGCCTTTTTTATACATTAGTTAAGTTTCTGGGCAATTAATGTGCATAATTCAAATTTGAACTACAAGCACAGGCTCCAGTGCACCAAAGTTGTTTGAAAAATCACATGTGTGTCCTTGGGTGAATTTCTAGGTCCCATGCAAGAGATTGGAGTGAAATTCAAACATCTGGGCATCGTGGCTCGGCCGGAAAGATTGAGAAACTTGGTTTTTTCATTACTGTAATTACAAAGCACGCCTAAAAATCCTGAAACTTGGCATGGTGTCATGACATGGCACGAACATGCTGCGGTAATTTTTTGGCCGAATTGGGACAAGCTTTGGTGTAAGCTTCTTGCAAACCGGAACTTCCCTCAAGAAGGCTCGTGGTTCCGAGAGGGACCGTGTCACCTCCGTGTGCGAAACGACATACGTACACTGCCTTCTCCCGCATTATTATTTTTACATAGCCAGATAAGACCAAATAGAAGTACCGTGCTAAATTTTGGAATTATTTTGGGCACGTTTCGCCTTTTTTATATATTAGTTGAGTTTCTGGGCATTTAATGTGCATAATTCAAATTTGAACTACAAGCACATGATCCAGTGCACCAAAGTTGTTTGAAAAATCACATGTGTGTCCTTGCGTGAATTTCTAGGTCCCATGCAACAGATGAGAGTGAAATTCAAACATCTGGGCGTCGTGGCTCGGCCGGAAAGATTGAGAAACTTGGTTTTTTAATTTCTGTAATTCCAAAACACGCCTGAAAATCATGAAACTTGGCATGGTGTCATGACATGGCACCAACATGCTGCGGTAATTTTTTTGGCCGAATTGGGACAAGCTTTGGTGTAAGCTTCTTGCAAACCGGAGCTTCCCTCAAGAAGGCTCGTGGTTCCGAGAGGGAACGTGTCACCTCCGTGTGCGAAACGATATACGTACACTGCCTCCTCCCGCCTTAATTTTTTTACACAGCCAGATTAGACCTAATAGAAGTACCGTGCTAAATTTTGAAATTATTCCGGATTCGTTTGGTTTTTGTATACATTAATTGAGTTTCCGCGCATTTAATGTGCATAATTCAAATTTGAACTACAAGCACAGGCTCCAGTGCACTAAAGTTGTTTGAAAAATCACATGTGTGTCCTTGGGTGAATTTCTAGGGCCCATGCAACACATGGGAGTGAAATTCAAACATCTGGGCATCGTGGCTCGGCCGAAAAGATTGAGAAACTTGGTTTTTCAATTCTTGTAATTCCAAAACACGCCTGAAAATCATGAAGCTTGGCATGGTCTCATGACATGGCACCAACGTGCTGCGGTAATTTTTTTAGCCGAATTGGGACAAGCTTTGGTGTAGGCTTCTTGCAAACCGGAGCTTCCCTCAAGAAGGCTCGTGGTTCTAAGAGGGAACGTGTCGCCTCCGTGTGCGAAACGACATACGTACACTGCCTTCTCCCGCCTTAATTTTTTTACACAGCCAAATTAGACCAAATAGAAGTACCGTGCTAAATTTTGGAACTATTCCGGGCTCGTTTCACCTTTTTTATACATTAGTTAAATTTCTGGGCATTTAATGTGCATAATTCAAATTTGAACTACAAGCACAGGCTCCAGTGCACCAAAGTTGTTT
>NC_057802.1:211374796-211375971 GCF_018294505.1 Triticum aestivum | reverse complement strand
ATTCAAATTTGAACTACAAGCACATGATCCAGTGCACCAAAGTTGTTTGAAAAATCACATGTGTGTCCTTGCGTGAATTTCTAGGTCCCATGCAACAGATGAGAGTGAAATTCAAACATCTGGGCGTCGTGGCTCGGCCGGAAAGATTGAGAAACTTGGTTTTTTAATTTCTGTAATTCCAAAACACGCCTGAAAATCTTGAAACTTGGCATGGTGTCATGACATGGCACCAACATGCTGCGGTAATTTTTTTGGCCGAGTTGGGACAAGCTTTGGTGTAAGCTTTTTGCAAACCGGAGCTTCCCTCAAGAAGGCTCGTGGTTCCGAGAGGGAACGTGTCACCTCCGTGTGCGAAATGATATACCTACACTGCCTTCTCCCGCCTTAATTTTTTTACACAGCCAGATTAGACCAAATAGAAGTACCGTGCTAAATTTTGAAATTATTCCGGATTCGTTTGGCATTTTTATACATTAATTGAGTTTCCGCGCATTTAATGTGCATAATTCAAATTTGAACTACAAGCACAGGCTCCAGTGCACCAAAGATGTTTGAAAAATCACATGTGTGTCCTTGCGTGAATTTCTAGATCCCATGCAACACATGGGAGTGAAATTCAAACATCTGGGCATCGTGGCTCGGCCGGAAAGATTGAGAAACTTGGTTTTTCAATTCTTGTAATTCCAAAACACGCCGGAAAATCATGAAGCTTGGCATGGTCTCATGACATGGCACCAACGTGCTGCGGTAATTTTTTTGGCCGAATTGGGACAAGCTTTGGTGTAGGCTTCTTGCAAACCGGAGCTTCCCTCAAGAAGGCTCGTGGTTCTGAGAGGGAACGTGTCGCCTCCGTGTGCGAAACGACATACGTACACTGCCTTCTCCCGCCTTAATTTTTTTACACAGCCAAATTAGACCAAATAGAAGTACCGTGCTAAATTTTGGAATTATTCCGGGCTCGTTTCCCCTTTTTTATACATTAGTTAAGTTTCTGGGCAATTAATGTGCATAATTCAAATTTGAACTACAAGCACAGGCTCCAGTGCACCAAAGTTGTTTGAAAAATCACATGTGTGTCCTTGGGTGAATTTCGAGGTCCCATGCAAGAGATTGGAGTGAAATTCAAACATCTGGGCATCGTGGCTCGGCCGGAAAGATTGAGAAACTTGGTTTTT
>NC_057802.1:211370695-211372585 GCF_018294505.1 Triticum aestivum | reverse complement strand
AAGCTTTGGTGTAAGCTTCTTGCAAACCGGAACTTCCCTCAAGAAGGCTCGTGGTTCCGAGAGGGACCGTGTCACCTCCGTGTGCGAAACGACATACGTACACTGCCTTCTCCCGCATTATTATTTTTACATAGCCAGATTAGACCAAATAGAAGTACCGTGCTAAATTTTGGAATTATTTTGGGCACGTTTCGCCTTTTTTATATATTAGTTGAGTTTCTGGGCATTTAATGTGCATAATTCAAATTTGAACTACAAGCACAGGCTCCAGTGCACCAAAGTTGTTTCAAAAATCACATGTGTGTCCTTGGGTGAATTTCTAGGTCCCATGCAAGAGATTGGAGTGAAATTCAAACATCTGGGCATCGTGGCTCGGCTGGAAAGATTGAGAAACTTGGTTTTTTCATTACTGTAATTACAAAGCACGCCTGAAAATCATGAAACTTGGCATGGTGTCATGACATGGCACGAACATGCTGCGGTAATTTTTTTGGCCGAATTGGGACAAGCTTTGGTGTAAGCTTCTTGCAAACCGGAACTACCCTCAAGAAGGCTCGTGGTTCCGAGAGGGAACGTGTCACCTCCGTGTGCGAAACGACATACGTACACTGCCTTCTCCCGCCTTATTTTTTTTACATAGCCAGATTAGACCAAATAGAAGTACCGTGCTAAATTTTGGAATTATTCCGGGTTCGTTTGGCCTTATTTATACATTAATCGAGTTTCCGCGCATTTAATGTGCATAATTCAAATTTGAACTACAAGCACATGATCCAGTGCACCAAAGTTGTTTGAAAAATCACATGTGTTTCCTTGGGTGAATTTCTAGGTCCCATGCAACAGATGAGAGTGAAATTCAAACATCTGGGCGTCGTGGCTCGGCCGGAAAGATTGAGAAACTTGGTTTTTTAATTTCTGTAATTCCAAAAAACGCCTGAAAATCTTGAAACTTGGCATGGTGTCATGACATGGCACCAACATGCTGCGGTAATTTTTTTGGCCGAATGGGGACAAGCTTTGGTGTAAGCTTTTTGCAAACCGGAGCTTCCCTCAAGAAGGCTCGTGGTTCCGAGAGGGAACGTGTCACCTCCGTGTGCGAAACGATATACCTACACTGCCTTCTCCCCCCTTAATTTTTTTACACAGCCAGATTAGACCAAATAGAAGTACCGTGCTAAATTTTGAAATTATTCCGGATTCGTTTGGCCTTTTTTATACATTAATTGAGTTTCCGCGCATTTAATGTGCATAATTCAAATTTGAACTACAAGCACAGGCTCCAGTGCACCAAAGATGTTTGAAAAATCACATGTGTGTCCTTGGGTGAATTTCTAGATCCCATGCAACACATGGGAGTGAAATTCAAACATCTGGGCATCGTGGCTCGGCCGGAAAGATTGAGAAACTTGGTTTTTCAATTCTTGTAATTCCAAAACACGCATGAAAATCATGAAACTTGGCATGGTCTCATGACATGGCACCAACGTGCTGCGGTAATTTTTTTGGCCGAATTGGGATAAGCTTTGGTGTAGGCTTCTTGCAAACCGGAGCTTCCCTCAAGAAGGCTCGTGGTTCTGAGAGGGAACGTGTCGCCTCCGTGTGCGAAACGACATACGTACACTGCCTTCTCCCGCCTTAATTTTTTTACACAGCCAAATTAGACCAAATAGAAGTACTGTGCTAAATTTTGGAATTATTCCGGGCTCGTTTCGCCTTTTTTATACATTAGTTAAGTTCTGGGCATTTAATGTGCATAATTCAAATTTGAACTACAAGCACAGGCTCCAGTGCACCAAAGTTGTTTGAAAAATCACATGTGTGTCCTTGGGTGAATTTCGAGGTCCCATGCAAGAGATTGGAGTGAAATTCAAACATCTGGGCATCGTGGCT
>NC_057802.1:211046637-211058817 GCF_018294505.1 Triticum aestivum | reverse complement strand
GGGGGGAGGGGTAGGCAGAGGCCTAACTATAGAGGTAGAATGACTCGTATATGTGTTGAGAAGGAGAGACCCAGCTATGTCTTGAGGGAGATCGGTCGACATCCATACATAACTGAAGGACGGGAAATATGATGGGACAGAGAGAGAGAGGAGAGAGAGAGGGAGGGAGAGGGAGGGAGAGGGGTAGAGTGCTGGATGGGTGATGGAGTTGCTTCTCGAAGATGGTGGGAGAGGCCTACTAGACAAACTGAGGGTGGAACTGCAATGTTATCAATAAGAGTGGGGATGTGTTTCTGTGTGTGCCTGTGCGTGATAGATCTGAAGGGACGCATCCATGGATGATGAAGGGGAACCATGTGTTTGGTAAGCAAACCTAACTAGATCGGTAGATCAATTGTTGTTTGTCGGAGGAAGGGAGAGACACAACTAATGAGGTAGATCGATTGACGTGTGGGTAAAAACGAGTTATAAGGACCTAGCTAGCTATATGTATAGCGAGAGATCGGTCGGTGTACGTCCATTTGTTAGAGGCAAATAAGGCCCAGCGAGATGGATAGACAGAGAGAATGGAGCTAGGAGGTGGTGCGAGAGGCCCAACTACTAGCTAGATAGGGGAGGAGTGTGCGGTTGTGAGATCGATGAAAAGAGGGGCGAGAGTTTACACGTGTGTCTGACCGTATGAGAGACACGAGGCAAGGACACATAAAGGAGGAGATTGAAGGTGTGTGTGTATGTTGTAGGCAGGCATCACTGGAGAGGTTTATCGATCGGTGTGTGTCGGAAAGGAGTTGTGGAGACTCTGGGAGAACGACCTAAAGAAAAAAATGAATGTGCCCGGTGGATAGAATGCTGAGGGAGGGGGAGGGCGAGGAGGGCGTGTGCATGCGCGAGAGAAAGTTAGTGGTAGCTACAAAGGTTAGAGGACTATGTGGGTGTAAGAGACTGACAAAGATCATAATTTGATATGAAAGCGGATTCATACATATGAATAGGAGATCATAGTGTTTTAAACATTACATGCATGAATATAGCGGCGATACACGTGCTATGCACACGTTATACCATAATGTGATAATGCATGGCGTTTGCAACTCACAGCTAAATGCCGAACAATCTAAACCATACTATACATCAAACAATCTCACATTTTATTTGAATTTGTGATAATGTGTGGCGTTTGCAGCTTACAACTAAATATCGAACAATCTAAACAATACTATATATCGAACATTCTCACATTTTATTTGAATTTGTGGTAATGTGTGGTGTTTGCAACTCACATTTAAATACTTGTAGGCGTAGGGGGCGGGGCACCATACATAATGTGATAAATACATTATACATATGAGACATGGTTTAGATTATGAAGATCTAGCTAGAGCTAGAAATGTAATGTGATTTGAAATCAAAATAAAGTGGGTTCAAAAAATCTAGTTCGAGTTCATATAGTACACATAGTTCATATGTAACTCGAGACTAATCATGTGGTGTGCTGTGAAGATAATACACAAACGATGGTTTAACTTGACAATAATGATGATTGTAGATCTTATTAAAACAGAGAAACGAATTCAAATGCTTTGACTTCACAACAATCATTACTGTAGATCTTATTCAAATAGAGAAACGAATTCAAATTTAGTTCATATTGAAGCGGTAGTATATACGTTTGGAATGCACTAAAACGTTCATTTGAGTAGTAGGTTGCATGCATTATTGAAGGAAATATGCCCTAGAGGCAATAATAAAGTATTATTTATTTCCTTATATCAAGATAAATGTTTATTATTCATGCTAGAATTGTATTAACCGGAAACATAATACATGTGTGAATTTATTATTCATGCTAGAAAAGGACTAAGGATATGTTTCTCATTTATGGAGGTGACAAAGAGCTCATCGTAAGTGGTTACGTTGATGCAAGCTTTGACACTGATCCGGACGATTCTAAATTGAAAACCGGATACGTATTTACATTAAACGGTGGAGCTGTCAGTTGGTGCAGTTCTAAGCAAAGTGTCGTGGCGGGATCTACGTGTGAAGCAGATTACATAGCTGCTTCGGAAGCAGCAAATGAAGGAGTCTGGATGAAGGAGTTCATATCCGATCTAGGTGTCATACCTAGTGCATCGGGACCAATGAAAATCTTTTGTGACAATACTGGTGCAATTGCCTTAGCAAAGGAATCCAGATTTCACAAGAGAACCAAGCACATCAAAAGACGCTTCAATTCCATCCGGGATTTAGTCCAGGTGGGAGACATAGAAATTTGCAAGATACATACGGATCTGAATGTTGCAGACCCGTTGACTAAGCCTCTTCCACGAGCAAAACATGATCAGCACCAAGACTCCATGGGTGTAAGAATCATTACTGTGTAATCTAGATTATTGACTCTAGTGCAAGTGGGAGACTGAAGGAAATATGCCCTAGAGGCAATAATAAAGTATTATTTATTTCCTTATATCATGATAAATGTTTATTATTCATTCTAGAATTGTATTAACCGGAAACATAATACATGTGTGAATACATAGACAAACAGTGTGTCACTAGTATGCCTCTACTTGACTAGCTCGTTAATCAAAGATGGTTATGTTTCCTAGCCATAGACATGAGTTGTCATTTGATTAACGGGATCACCTCATTAGGAGAATGACGTGATTGACTTGACCCATTCCGTTAGCTTAGCACCCGATCGTTTAGTATGTTGCTATTGCTTTCTTCATGACTTATACATGTTCCTATGACTATGAGATTATGCAACTCCCGTTTACTGGAGGAACACTTTGTGTGCTACCAAACGTCACAACGTAAATGGGTGATTATAAAGGTTCTCTACAGGTGTCTCCAAAGGTACTTGTTGGGTTGGCGTATTTCGAGATTAGGATTTGTCACTCCGATTGTCGGAGAGGTATCTTCGGGCCCACTCGGTAATGCACATCACTATAAGCCTTGCAAGCATTGTGACTAATGAGTTAGTTGCGGGATGATGTATTACGGAACGAGTAAAGAGACTTGCCGGTAACGAGATTGAACTAGGTATCGAGATACCGACGATCGAATCTCGGGCAAGTAACATACCGATGACAAAGGGAACAACATATGTTGTTATGCGGTCTGACTGATAAAGATCTTCGTAGAATATGTAGGAACCAATATGAGCATCCAGGTTCCGCTATTGGTTATTGACCGGAGAGGTGTCTCGGTCATGTCTACATAGTTCTCGAACCCGTAGGGTCCGCACGCTTAAAGTTACGATGACAGTTATATTATGAGTTTATATGTTTTGATGTACCTAAGGTTGTTCGGAGTCCCGGATGTGATCACAGACATGACGAGGAGTCTCGAAATGGTCGAGACATAAAGATTGATATATTGGACGACTATATTCGGACACCGGAAGTGTTCCGGAGAAGTTTCGGATAAAACCGGAGTGCCGGAGGGGTTACCGGAACCCCTCGGGGAAGTATTGGGCCTTAGTGGGCCTTGAGGGGAGAGAGAGGGCAGCAGCCAGGAGGTGGCGCGCCCCCTCCCATGAGGAGTCCGAATTGGACTAGGGGAGGGGGGCGCGGCCCCTCTTTCCCTCTCCCTCTCCCTCTCTTTCCTTCCCCCTCTCTCTTCCTAGTTGGACTAGGAAAGGGGAGTCCTACTCCTACTAGGAGAAGGACTCCCCCCTCTCCTTGGCGCGCCCAAGGGCAGCTGGCCTCCCCCCTTGCTCCTTTATATACGGGGGCAGGGGGGCACCTCTAGACACACAATTGATATACGATATTTTAGCCGTGTGCGGTGCCCCCCTCCACCATATTACACCTTGATAATATCATTGCGGAGCTTAGGAGAAGCCCTGCGTCGGTAGAACATCATCATCGTCACCACGCCGTCGTGCTAACGAAACTCTCCCTCAACACTCGGCTGGATCGAAGTTCGAGGGACGTCATCGAGCGGAACGTGTGCTGAACACGGAGGCGCCGTGCGTTCGGTACTTGATCGGTCGGATCGTGAAGACGTACGACTACATCAACCGTGTTGTGATAACGCTTCCGCTTTCGGTCTACGAGGGTACGTGGACAACACTCTCCCCTCTTGTTGCTATGCATCACCATGATCTTGCATGTGCGTAGGAATTTTTTTGAAATTACTACGTTCCCCAACAGTGGCATCCGAGCCTGGTTTTATGCGTTGATGCTATGCACGAGTAGAACACAAGTGAGTTGTGGGCGATATAAGTCATACTGCTTACCAGCATGTCATAGTTTGGTTCAGCGGTATTGTGAGATGAAGCGGCCCGGACCGACATTACGCGTACGCTTACGCGAGACTGGTTTCACCGTTGGGAGCACTCGTTGCTTAAAGGTGACTGGCGGGTGTCTGTCTCTCTCACTTTAGTTGAACCGAGTGTGGCTACGCCCGATCCTTGCGAAGGTTAAAACAACACCAACTTGACAAACTATCGTTGTGGTTTTGATGCGTAGGTAAGAACGGTTCTTGCTAAGCCCGTAGCAGCCACGTAAAACTTGCAAGAACAAAGTAGAGGACGTCTAACTTGTTTTTGCAGGGCATGTTGTGATGTGATATGGTCAAGACATGATGCTATATTTTATTGTATGAGATGATCATGTTTTGTAACCGAGTTATCGGCAACTGGCAGGAGCCATATGGTTGTCGCTTTATTGTATGCAATGCAATCGCCATGTAATTGTTTTACTTTATCACTAAGCGGTAGCGATAGTCGTAAAAGCAATAAGTTGGCGAGACGACAACGATACTACGATGGAGATCAAGGTGTCGCGCCGGTGACGATGGTGATCATGACGGTGCTTCGGAGATGGAGATCACAAGCACAAGATGATGATGGCCATATCATATCACTTATATTGATTGCATGTGATGTTAATCTTTTATGCATCTTATCTTGCTTTGATTGACGGTAGCATATAAGATGATCTCTCACTAAAATTTCAAGATAAAAGTGTTCTCCCTGAGTATGCACCGTTGCGAAAGTTCTTCGTGCTGAGACACCACGTGATGATCGGGTGTGATAGGCTCTACGTTCAATTACAAAGGGTGCAAAACAGTTGCACACGCGGAATACTCAGGTTAAACTTGACGAGCCTAGCATATGCAGATATGGCCTCGAAACACGGAGACCGAAAGGTCGAGCGTGAATCGTATAGTAGATATGATCAACATAGTGATGTTCACCATTGAAACTACTCCATCTCACGTGATGATCGGACATGGTTTAGTTGATTTGGATCACGTAATCACTTAGATGATTAGAGGGATGTCTATCTAAGTGGGAGTTCTTAAGTAATATGATTAATTGAACTTGAATTTATCATGAACTTAGTACCTGATAGTATCTTGCTTGTCTATGTTAATTGTAGATAAATGGCCCGTGCTGTTGTTCCGTTGAATTTTAATGCGTTCCTTGAGAAAGCAAAGTTGAAAGATGATGGTAGCAATTACATGGACTGGGTCCGTAACTTGAGGATTATCCTCATTGCTGCACAGAAGAATTACGTCCTAGAAGCACCGCTAGGTGCCAGGCCTGCTGCAAGAGCAACGCCAGAAGTTATGAACGTCTGGCAGAGCAAAGCTGATGACTACTCGATAGTTCAGTGTGCCATGCTTTACGGCTTAGAACCGGGTCTTCAATGACGTTTTGAACGTCATGGAGCATATGAGATGTTCCAGGAGTTGAAGTTAATATTTCAAGCAAATGCCCGGATTGAGAGATATGAAGTCTCCAATAAGTTCTATAGCTGCAAGATGGAAGAGAATAGTTCTGTCAGTGAGCATATACTCAAAATGTCTGGGTATAATAATCACTTGATTCAACTGGGAGTTAATCTTCCGGATGATAGCGTCATTGACAGAATTCTTCAATCACTGCCACCAAGCTACAAGAGCTTCGTGATGAACTATAACATGCAAGGGATGGATAAGACAATTCCCGAGCTCTTCTCAATGCTAAAGGCAGCGGAGGTAGAAATCAAAAAGGAGCATCAAGTGTTGATGGTCAGTAAAACCACTAGTTTCAAGAAAAAGGGCAAAGGGAAGAAGAAGGGGAACTTCAAGAAGAACAACAAGCAAGTTGCTGTTCAGGAGAAGAAATCCAAGTCTGGACCTAAGCCTGAAACTGAGTGCTTCTACTGTAAGCAGACTGGTCACTAGAAGCGGTACTGCCCCAAGTATTTGGCGGAAAAGAAGGATGGCAAGGTTAACAAAGGTATATGTGATATACATGTTATTGATGTGTACCTTACTAATAATCGCAGTAGCACCTGGGTATTTGATACTGGTTCTGTTGCTAATATTTGCAACTCGAAACAGGGGCTACGGATTAAGCGAAGATTGGCTAAGGATGAGGTGACGATGCGCGTGGGAAATGGTTCCAAAGTCGATGTGATCGCTGTCGGCACGCTACCTCTACATCTACTTTCGGGATTAGTTTTAGACCTAAATAATTGTTATTTGGTGCCAGCGTTAAGCATGAACATTATATCTGGATCTTGTTTAATGCGAGACGGTTATTCATTTAAATCAGAGAATAATGGTTGTTCTATTTATATGAATAATATCTTTTATGATCATGCACCCTTGAAGACTGGTCTATTTTTAATGAATCTCGATAGTAGTGATACACATATTCATAATGTCGAAGCCAAAAGATGCAGAGTTGATAATGATAGTGCAACTTATTTGTGGCACTGCCGTTTGGGTCATATCGGTGTAAAGCGCATGAAGAAACTCCATACTGATGGACTTTTGGAATCACTTGATTATGAATCACTTGGTACTTGCGAGCCGTGCCTCATGGGCAAGATGACCAAAACACCGTTCTCCGGAACTATGGAGAGAGCAACAGATTTGTTGGAAATCATACATACAGATGTATGTGGTCCGATGAATATTGAGGCTCGTGGCGGATATCGTTATTTTCTCACCTTCACAGATGATCTGAGTAGATATGGGTATATCTACTTAATGAAACATAAGTCTGAAACATTTGAAAAGTTCAAAGAATTTCAGAGTGAAGTTGAAAATCATCGCAACAAGAAAATAAAATTTCAACGATCTGATCGTGGAGGAGAATATTTGAGTTACCAGTTTGGCCTACATTTGAAACAATGCGGAATAGTTTCACAACTCACGCCACCCGGAACACCACAACGTAATGGTGTGTCCGAACGTCGTAATCGTACTTTATTAGATATGGTGCGATCTATGATGTCTCTTATTGATTTACCGCTATCGTTTTGGGGTTATGCTTTAGAGACGGCCGCATTCACTGTAAATAGGACACCATCGAAATCCGTTGAGACGACGCCTTATGAACTATGGTTTGGCAAGAAACCAAAGTTGTCGTATCTTAAAGTTTGGGGTTGCGATGCTTATGTGAAGAAACTTCAACCTGATAAGCTCGAACCTAAATCGGAGAAATCTGTCTTCATAGGATACCCAAAGGAGACTGTTGGGTACACCTTCTATCACAGATCCGAAGGCAAGATATTCGTTGCTAAGAATGGATCCTTTCTAGAGAAGGAGTTTCTCTTGAAAGAAGTGAGTGGGAGGAAAGTAGAACTTGATGAGGTAACTGTACCTGCTCCCTTATTGGAAAGTAGATCATCACGGAAATCAGTTTCTGCGACACCTACACCAATTAGTCAGGAAGTTAATGATAATGATCATGAAACTTCAGATCAAGTTATTACTGAACCTCGTAGGTCAACTAGATCAAGATCCGCACCAGAGTGGTACGGTAATCCTGTTCTGGAGGTTATGTTACTAGACCATGACGAACCTACGAACTATGAAGAAGCGATGGTGAGCCCAGATTCCGCAAAATGGCTTGAAGCCATGAAATCCGAGATGGGATCCATGTATGAGAACAAAGTATGGACTTTGGTTGACTTTCCCGATGGTCGGCAAGCCATTGAAAATAAATGGATCTTCAAGAAGAAGACTGACGCTGATGGTAATGTTACTGTCTATAAAGCTCGACTTGTTGCGAAAGGTTTTCGACAAGTTCAAGGGATTGACTACGATGAGACCTTCTCACCCGTAGCGATGCTTAAGTCTGTCCGAATCATGTTAGCAATTGCCGCATTTTATGATTATGAAATTTGCCAAATGGATGTCAAAACTGCATTCCTGAATGGATTTCTGGAAGAAGAGTTGTATATGATGCAATCGGAAGGTTTTGTCGATCCAAAGGGAGCTAACAAAGTGTGCAAGCTCTAGCGATCGATTTATGGACTGGTGCAAGCCTCTCGGAGTTGGAATAAATGCTTTGATAGTGTGATCAAAGCATTTGGTTTTATACAGACTTTTGGAGAAGCCTGTATTTACAAGAAAGTGAGTGGGAGCTCAATAGCATTTCTGATATTATATGTGGATGACATATTGCTGATTGGAAATGATATAGAATTTCTGGATAGCATAAAGGGATACTTGAATAAGAGTTTTTCAATGAAAGACCTCGGTGAAGCTGCATATATATTAGGCATTAAGATCTATAGAGATAGATCAAGACGCTTAATTGGACTTTCACAAAGCACATACCTTGACAAAGTTTTGAAGAAGTTCAAAATGGATCAAGCAAAGAAAGGGTTCTTGCCTGTACTACAAGGTGTGAGATTGAGTAAGACTCAATGCCCGACCACTGCAGAAGATAGAGAGAAGATGAAAGATGTTCCCTATGCTTCAGCCATAGGCTCTATCATGTATGCAATGCTGTGTACCAGACCTGATGTGTGCCTTGCTATAAGTTTAGCAGGGAGGTACCAAAGTAATCCAGGAGTGGATCACTGGACAGCGGTCAAGAACATCCTGAAATACCTGAAAAGGACTAAGGATATGTTTCTCATTTATGGAGGCGACAAAGAGCTCATCGTAAGTGGTTACGTTGATGCAAGCTTTGACACTGATCCGGACGATTCTAAATCACAAACCGGATACGTATTTACATTGAACGGTGGAGCTGTCAGTTGGTGCAGTTCTAAGCAAAGTGTCGTGGCGGGATCTACGTGTGAAGCAGAATACATAGCTGCTTCGGAAGCAGCAAATGAAGGAGTCTGGATGAAGGAGTTCATATCCGATCTAGGTGTCATACCTAGTGCATCGGGACCAATGAAAATCTTTTGTGACAATACTGGTGCAATTGCCTTAGCAAAGGAATCCAGATTTCACAAGAGAACCAAGCACATCAAAAGACGCTTCAATTCCATCCGGGATTTAGTCCAGGTGGGAGACATAGAAATTTGCAAGATACATACGGATCTGAATGTTGCAGACCCGTTGACTAAGCCTCTTCCACGAGCAAAACATGATCAGCACCAAGACTCCATGGGTGTAAGAATCATTACTGTGTAATCTAGATTATTGACTCTAGTGCAAGTGGGAGACTGAAGGAAATATGCCCTAGAGGCAATAATAAAGTATTATTTATTTCCTTATATCATGATAAATGTTTATTATTCATGCTAGAATTGTATTAACCGGAAACATAATACATGTGTGAATACATAGACAAATAGTGTGTCACTAGTATGCCTCTACTTGACTAGCTCGTTAATCAAAGATGGTTATGTTTCCTAGCCATAGACATGAGTTGTCATTTGATTAACGGGATCACCTCATTAGGAGAATGACGTGATTGACTTGACCCATTCCGTTAGCTTAGCACCCGATCGTTTAGTATGTTGCTATTGCTTTCTTCATGACTTATACATGTTCCTATGACTATGAGATTATGCAACTCCCGTTTACCGGAGGAACACTTTGTGTGCTACCAAACGTCACAACGTAAATGGGTGATTATAAAGGTGCTCTACAGGTGTCTCCAAAGGTACTTGTTGGGTTGGCGTATTTCGAGATTAGGATTTGTCACTCCGATTGTCGGAGAGGTATCTCTGGGCCCACTCGGTAATGCACATCACTATAAGCCTTGCAAGCATTGTGACTAATGAGTGAGTTGCGGGATGATGTATTACGGAACGAGTAAAGAGACTTGCCGGTAACGAGATTGAACTAGGTATCGAGATACCGACGATCGAATCTCGGGCAAGTAACATACCGATGACAAAGGGAACAACATATGTTGTTATGCGGTCTGACCGATAAAGATCTTCGTAGAATATGTAGGAACCAATATGAGCATCCAGGTTCCGCTATTGGTTATTGACCGGAGAGGTGTCTCGGTCATGTCTACATAGTTCTCGAACCCGTAGGGTCCGCACGCTTAAAGTTACGATGACAGTTATATTATGAGTTTATATGGTTTGATGTACCGAAGGTTGTTCGGAGTCCCGGATGTGATCACGGACATGACGAGGAGTCTCGAAATGGTCGAGACATAAAGATTGATATATTGGACGACTATATTCGGACACCGGAAGTGTTCCGGAGAAGTTTCAGATAAAACCGGAGTGCCGGAGGGGTTACCGGAACCCCCCGGGGAAGTATTGGACCTTAGTGGGCCTTGAGGGGAGAGAGAGGGCAGCAGCCAGGAGGTGGCGCGCCCCCTCCCATGAGGAGTCCGAATTGGACTAGGGGAGGGGGCGCGGCCCCTCTTTCCCTCTCCCTCTCTTTCCTTCCCCCTCTCTCTTCCTAGTTGGACTAGGAAAGGGGAGTCCTACTCCTACTAGGAGGAGGACTCCCCCCTCTCCTTGGCGCGCCCAAGGGCAGCCGGCCTCCCCCTTGCTCCTTTATATACGGGGGCAGGGGGCACCTCTAGACACACAATTGATATACAATATTTTAGCCGTGTGCAGTGCCCCCCTCCACCATATTACACCTCGATAATATCGTTGCGGAGCTTAGGTGAAGCCCTGCGTCGGTAGAACATCATCATCGTCACCACGGCGTCGTGCTGACGAAACTATCCCTCAACACTCGGCTGGGTCGGAGTTCGAGGGACGTCATCGAGCTGAACGTGTGCTGAACTCGGAGGTGCCATGCGTTCGGTACTTGATCGGTCGGATCGTGAAGACGTACGACTACATCAACCGCGTTGTGATAACGCTTCCGCTTTCGGTCTACGAGGGTACGTGGACAACACTCCCCCCTCTTGTTGCTATGCATCACCATGATCTTGCATGTGCGTAGGAAATTATTTGAAATTACTACGTTCCCCAACAATTATACACGTAGCGAAATATTTTAATTGAACATAACATGAGTTCAAAGTTTTGAATGACATTTGTAGTGCGCATTGATTTGGTACAGTACACGTTAGGCTTGTCCGGAAATTTCAACCCGCGCCTTGTTAGCCCGAAATATTTAAGATATATCTTTGTCTCGTTGTGCTCCGATAACTCCCTCCATCTCAACCCGCGCCTCGCTATTCCGAAATTACAACGCGCGCGAAAACTCCCACCTCCTATGAAATCCCGACATGCGAAATGCCCGTGGTACCCCTGAACCGAAAGAACCGCCTCAAATCGGTGGGGGTACTTTCGTAACTTACCCCACATTTCGGACAAGCGCGTCTCTAAGCCATGGTTCCCCACTGCCATCCCATCCGCCCACCCATTCGTACATCGAGGCCGCAAAAACCCGCGACGAAACCCCACACACTGCTCCGTCCACCACCGAGCCGGAGCCTTTTCCCCGACGACGTCGTCCACAGCAACACCTTGATGTCCCTCATCCACCGTACCGGATGAGGATCCATCGTCGATCTCATCGTCCCGCCGGTTCAGCCACCCCGTCCTCCACCTCCAAGGAGCTGCCCCGACGTTCCCCTCGTCTTTCGCGCCACCTCCATTCCCACACCGCCGTCTTCATCTGCACCACCGGAAGAGCATCATCATCACCGTGTCCTTGGATGAAGCTGCGGCCTAATCGGCGCCACCAAAGAGGTTGTACACTAATCGCCGCATTTTCTTCTTGATTCGATCTCACGGTGCTGCCCGCGCTCGGTCCCGAGCCGACACGGCGCGGCTCCATCCATGGCGGCGTCGCCGGCCACTTCCTCCACGGCGTCGCTCCCTCGGCGGCGACGTCCACATTAGTAGGAGCTGCTACTGCTTTAGCTCTCGCTCGTGCTGCTGCTCTGCTCTTGCTCTCGGTCCCCTGCCCGGTCTGCTCTTGCTATTGCTCTTGCTCGCGGTGCTGCTCTCGCTCTTGCTCTTGCTTGCGATGCTGCTCCGATTTAGCTACACTTCAGTC